>NW_024738253.1:0-12943 GCF_018991925.1 Homarus americanus
GGTATAATAAAGGCCCCTCATCGAGTATATCAAAGTTCCCTGATCGAGTATAACAAAGTCCCATGGTCGAGTATAACAAAGTCCCTTGATCGAGTATAACAAAGGCCCCTGATCGAGTATAACAAAGGGCCCCGTTTGTGTACAATAAAGCCTCCTCATCGAGTATAACAAAGTCCCCTGATCGAGTATAACACATCCCCTGATCGAGTGTAACATATTACCTAATCGTGTATAACAAAGTTCCCTGGTCGAGTATAGTAATGTCCCATGATCGAGTATAACAAAGCCCACTGATCGAGTATAACAAAGTCCCCTGATCGAGTATAACAAAGTCCCCTGATCGAGTATATCAAAGCCCCCTTATCGAATATAACAAAGTCCAATCATCGAGTATAACAAAGTCCTCTGGTCGAGTATAACAAAGTCCTCTGGTCGAGAATAACAAAGGCCCCTGATCGAGTATAACAAAGTCCATGATGGAGTATAACAAAGACCCCTGATCAAGGAAAACAAAGCCCCTTGATCCAGTATAACAAATTCCCCTGACCGTGTATAACAAAGGCCCCTCGTCGAGTATAACAAAGTCCCATGGTCGAATAAAACAAAGTCACCTGATCGAGTATAACAAAGCCTCCTGATCGAGTATAACAAAGTCCCCTGATCGAGTATAACACATCCCCTGATCAAGTATAACATATCCCCTGATCGTGTATAACAAAGTTCCATGGTCGAGTATAGTAATGTCTCCTGATCGAGTATAACAAAGTCTCCTGATCGGGTATATCAAAGCCCCCTCATCGAGTATAACAAAGTCCCCTGATCGAGTATAACAAAGTCCGCTGTTCGAGTATAACAAAGGCCCCTCATCGAGTATAACAAAGTCCCCTCATCGAGTATAACAAAGTCCCCTGGTCGAGTATAACAAAGTCCCCAGATCGAGTATAACAAAGGCCCTTGATTGAGTATAATAAAGGCCCCTGATGGACTATAACAAAGTCCCCTGATCGAGTATAACAATGTCCCAAGGTCGAGTATAATAAAGTCACCTAATCGAGTATAACAAAGGCCCATGATCGAGTATAACAAACGCCCCCGGTTGAGTATAACACATCCCCTGATCGAGTGTAACATATACCCTGATCGTGTATAACAAAGTTCCCTGGTCGAGTACAGTAATGTCCCCTGATCGAGTATAACAAAGACCCCTCATCGAGTATAACAAAGTCCCCTGATCAAGTATAACAAAGTCCTCTGATCGAGTATTACAATGTCCCCTGATCGAGTATAACAAAGACCATGATGGAGTATAACAAAGTCCCCTGATCGAGGAAAACAAAGCCCCCTGATCGAGTATAACAAAGTCCCCTCATCGAGTATAACAAAGTCACCTAATCGAGTATAACAAAGCCCCCTGATCTAGTATAACAAATTCCCCTGATCGAGTATAGCAAAGGCTCTTGATCGAGTATAACAAATGCCCCTCTTCGAGTATAACAAAGTCCCCTAATCGAATATAACAAAGCCCCCTGATCTGGTATATCAAAGCCCCCTCATCGAGTATAAAAAATCCCCTAATCGAGTATAACAAAGTCCCCTGGTCGAATATAATAAAGGCCCCTGATCGAGTATAACAAAGTCCCTTGATCTAGTATAACAAAGTCCTCTGGTCGACCATAACAAAGGACCCTGGTCGAGTATAACAAAGCCCCCTGATCGAGTATAACAAAGTCCCCTCATCTAGTATAACAAAATCCCCTGATCGAGTATAGCAAAGGCCCTTGATCGAGAATAACAAATGCCCCTCATCGAGTATAGCAAAGTCCCCTGATCTAGTATACCAAAGTCCCATGGTCGAGTATAACAAAGTCCCGTGATCGAGTATAACAAAGGCCCCTGATCGAGTATAACAAAGCCCCCCGTTGAGTATAACAAAGCCTCTTGATCGAGTATAACAAAGCACCTAATAGAATATAACACATCCCCTGATCGAGTATAACATATCACCTGATCGTGTATAACAAAGTTCCCTGGTCAAGTATAGTAATGTCCCTAATCGAGTATAACAACCCCCCTGTTCGAGTATAACAAAGTCCCCTGGTCGGGTATAACAAAGTCCCCTGATCGAGTATAACAAAGTCCTCTGATCGAGTATAACAAAGTCCCCTGATCGTGTATAACAAAGTCCCCTCGTCGAATATAACAAAGTCCCATGGTCGAGTATAACAAAGTCACCTGATCGAGTATAATAAAGCTTCCTGATCGTGAATAACAAAGTTCCCTGGTTGAGTATAGTAATGTCTCCTGATCGAGTATAACAAAGCCCCTGATCGAGTATAATATAGGCCCCTCATCGAGTATAACAAAGTCCTCTGATCGAATATAAAAAAGTCCCCTGATCGAGTAAAACAAAGTCCCCTGATCGTGTATAACAAAGTCCTATAATCGAGTATAACAAAGGCCACTGGTCAAGCATAACAAAGGACCCATGTCGAGCATAACAAAGTCCCCTGATCGAGTATAACAAAGCCCAATCATCGAGTATAACAAAGTCCCTTGATCGAGTATAACAAAGTCCCCTGATCGAGTATATCAAACCCCCCTCATCGAGTATAACAAAGTCCCCTGATCGAGTATAAACAAAGTCCCCTGTTCGAGTATAACAAAGGCCCCTCGTCGAGTAGAACAAAGTCCCCTCATCGAGTATAACAAAGTCCCCTGGTCGAGTATAACAAAGTCCCCTGGATCGAGTATAACAAAGCCCTGATCGAGTATATCAAAGCCCCTCATCGAATATGCAACAAAGTCCCTGATCGAGTATAACAAAACCCTGGTCGAGTATAACAAAGTCCCCTGATCGAGTATGCTAACAAAGTCCTCAGGATCGAGTATAACAAAGTCCCTGGTCGAGTATAACAAAGTCCCCTGGTCGAGTATAACAAAGTCCCCTGATCGAGTATAACAAAGGCCCTTGATTGAGTATAATAAAGGCCCCTGATCGATTATAAAAAACCCCCCTCAATGAGTATAAAAAAGTCCCCTGGTCGAGTATAACAAAGTCCCCTGATCGAGTATAACAAAGTCCCCTGATCGAGTATAACAAAGTCCTCAGATCGAGTATAACAAAGTCCCCTGGTCGAGTATAGCAAAGTCCCCTGGTCGAGTATAACAAAGTCCCCTGATCGAGTATAACAAAGGCTGCCCTTGATTGAGATAATATAGGCCCTGATCGAGTATAACAAAGCCTCCCCTGCTCGAGTATAACAAAGTCCCCTGATCGGAGTATAACAAAGGCCCTTTGATTATAATAAAGACCTTGATCGAGAGCAATAAAGTCCCCTCGTCGAATATAACAAAGTCCCATGGTCGAGTATAACAAAGTCACCTTATCGAGTATAATAAAGCCTCCTGATCGAGAATAACAAAGTCCCCTCATCGAGTATAACACATCCCCTGATCAAGTATAAAATATCCCCTGATCGTGAATAACAAAGTTCCCTGGTTGAGTATAGTAATGTCTCCTGATCGAGTATAACAAAGCCCCTGATCGAGTATAATATAGGCCCCTCATCGAGTATAACAAAGTCCTCTGATCGAATATAAAAAGGTCCCCTGATCGAGTAAAACAAAGTCCCCTGATCGTGTATAACAAAGTCCTATAATCGAGTATAACAAAGGCCACTGGTCAAGCATAACAAAGGACCCATGTCGAGCATAACAAAGTCCCCTGATCGAGTATAACAAAGCCCAATCATCGAGTATAACAAAGTCCCTAGATCGAGTATAACAAAGTCCCCTGATCGAGTATATCAAAGCCCCCTCATCGAGTATAACAAAGTCCCCTGATCGAGTATAACAAAGTCCCCTGTTCGAGTATAACAAAGGCTCCTCGTCGAGTATAACAAAGTACCCTCATCGAGTATAACAAAGTCCCCTGGTCGAGTATAACAAAGTCCCCTGGTCGAGTATAACAAAGTCCCCTGATCGAGTATAACAAAGGCCCTTGATTGAGCATAATAAAGGCCCCTGATCGAGTATAACAAAGCCCCCTGATCGAGTATATCAAAGCCCCCTCATCGAATATAACAAAGTCCCCTGATCAAGTATAACAAAGTCCCCTGGTCGAGTATAACAAAGTCCCCTGATCGAGTATAACAAAGTCCTCAGATCGAGTATAACAAAGTCCCCTAGTCGAGTATAACAAAGTCCCCTGGTCGAGTATAACAAATTCCCCTGATCGAGTATAACAAAGGCCCTTGATTGAGTATAATAAAGGCCCCTGATCGAGTATAACAAAGCCCCCTCAATGAGTATAACAAAGACCCCTGGTCGAGTATAACAAAGCCCCTTGGTCGAGTATAACAATGTCCTCTGATCGAGTATAACAAAGTCCCCTGGTCGAGTATAACAAAGTACCCTGATCGAGTATAACAAAGTCCTCAGATCGAGTATAACAAAGTCCCCTGGTCGAGTATAACAAAGTCCCCTGGTCGAGTATAACAAAGTCCCCTGATCGAATATAACAAAGGCCCTTGATTGAGTAAAATAAAGGCCCCTAATCGAGTAGCAACAGCGCCTTGATTATATAAAGAATTCTTTGATCAGAGTATAACAAAGTCCTTGATCAATATAACAAAGTCCCTATGGATTATAAACACTGATCATATAACAAAGTCCCCTGATCGAGTATAACAAAGGCCCTTGATTGAGTATAATAAAGACCCTTGATCGAGTATAACAAAGTCCCCTGATCGAGTATAACAAAGGCCCTTGATTGAGTATATTAAAGACCCTTGATCGAGTATATCACATCCCCTGATCGAGTATAACATATCCCCTGATCGTGTATAACAAAATTCCCTGGTCGAGTATAGTAATGTCCCCTGATCGAGTATAACAAAGACCCCTCATCGAGTATAACAAAGTCCCCTGATCAAGTATATCAAAGTCCTCGGATCGAGTATAACAAAGTCCCCTGATCGAGTATAACAAAGACCATGATGGAGTAAAACAAAGTCCCCTGATCGAGGAAAACAAAGCCCCCTGATCGAATATAACAAAGTCCCCTCATCGAGTATAACAACGTCGCCTAATCGAGTATAACAACGTCCCCTGCTCGATTATAATAAAGGCCCCTGATCGAGTATAACAAAATCCCCTGATCTTGTATAACAAAGTCCTCTGATCGAGCATAACAAAGGACCCTGGTCGAGTATAACAAAGCCCCCTAATCGAGTATAACAAAGTCCCCTCATCTAGTATAACAATATCCCCTGATCGAGTATAGCAAAGGCCCTTGATCGAGAATATCAAATGCCCCTCATCGAGTCTAATAAAGTTCCCTAAACGAATATAACAAAGCCCCTTGATCGATTATAACAAAGGCCACAGGTCGAGCATAACAAAGGACCCTGGTCGCGTATAACAAAGTCCCCTGATCGAGTATAACAAAGCCCTCTCATCGAGTATAAAAAAGTCTCTAGTATAACAAAGTCCCATGGTCGAGTATAACAAATTCCCCTGATCGAGTATAGCAACATGCCCTGGTCGAGTATCCCTGATCGAGTATAACAAAGTCCCCTGGTTGAGTATAACAAAGCCTCTTGATCGAGTATAACAAAGTCCCCAGATCGAGTATGACACATCCCCTGATCGAGTATAACATATCACCTGATCGTGTATAACAAAGTTCCCTGGTCTAGTATAGTAATGTCCCCTGATCGAGTATAACAAAGACCCCTCATCGAATATAACAAAGTCCCCTAATAAAGAATAATAAAGGCACGTGATCGAGTATAACAAAGTCCCCTGATCGAATATAAAAAAGTCCCCTCATCGAGTATAGTAAAATCCCCTGGTCGAGTATAACAAAGTCCCCTGGTTGAGTATAACAAAGGCCCATGATTTAGTATAAAGAAGGCCCCTAATCGACTATAACAAAGACCCCTCATCGAGTCTAACAAAGTCCTCTGATCGAGTATGACAAAGGCCCTTGATCGAGTATAACAAAGGCCCGTAATCGAGTATAACAAAGTCCCCTGATCGAGTATAACAAAGTCCCCTTATCGAGTATAACAAAGTCCCCTGGTCGAGTATAGCAAATTCCCTTGATCGAGTACAGTATAATAAAGTCCCCTGGTCGAGTATAACCAAGGCCCCTCATCGAGTATAACAAAGGCCCCCGGTTGAGTATAACAAAGCCTAATCATCGAGTATAGCAAAGTCCCCTTATCGATCATAACAAAGGCCCCTGGGCGAGCATAACAAAGCCCCCCGTGATCGAATGATACAAAGTCCCCTATTCAAGTATAACAAAGTCCCCTGATCGAGTAAAACAAAGTACCCTGTTTGAGAGTAACAAAGGCCTCTAATGGAGTATAACAAAGACCCTGATGGAGTATAACAAAGGCCCCTAATGGAGAATAACAAAGACGCCTGATGGAGTATAACAAAGTCACCTGATCGAGGAAAACAAAGCTCCCTGATTGAGTAAAACAAAGCCCCCTGATCGAGTATAACAAAGACCCCTCATCGATTATAACACATATCATGATCGAGTATAACATATCCCCTGATCGTGTATAACAAAGTTCCCTGGTCGAGAAAAGTAATGTCCCCTAATCGATTATAACAAAGGCCTCTGATCGAGTATAACAAAGTCCCCTGATCAAGTATAACAAAGTCCCCTGATCGAGTACAAAAAAGTCCCCTTGTCGAGTATAACAAAGGCCCCTGATGGAGTATAACAAAGACCATGATGGAGTATAACAAGGTCCCCTGATCGAGGAAAACAAAGCCCCCTGATCAAGTATAACAAAGTCCCTTGATCGAGTATTACAAAGCACCCTGGTCGAGTATAACAAAACTCCCTAGTCGAGTATAACAAAGTCCCCTGATCGAGTATAACAAAGTCCCCTGATCGAGTATAATAAAACCCCTTACCGAGAATAACAAAGTATCCTGATCGAGTATATCAAACCCCCTTGGTCGAGTATAATAAAGCCCCTGATATAGTATAACAAAGGCCCCTGATCGAGCATAACAAAGTCCCCTAATCGAGCATAACAAAGGCCCCAGGTCGAGTATAACAAAACCCCCTCATCAAGTATAACGAAGTCCCCTGATCGAAAATAACAAAGGCCCCTAATCGAGTGTAAGAAAGTCTCCTAATCGAGTATAGCAAAGGCCATTGATCGAGTATAACAAATGCCCCTCATCGAGTATAACAAAGTCCCCTAATCGAATATAACAAAAACCCCTGATCGAGTATAACAAAGTCCCCTGGTTGAATATAACAATGGCTCATGATTGAGCATAACAAAGGCCTCTCATCGAGTATAACAAAGGCCCCTCATCGAGTCTAACAAAGTCCCCTGGTCGAGTATACCAAAGTCCCCTGTTCGAGTATAACAAAGTCCCCTGATCGAGTATAGCAAAGGCCCTTGATCGAGTATAACAAATGCCCCTCATCGGGTATAACAAAGTCCCCTAATCGAATATAACAAAGCCCCCTGTTCGAGTATAACAAAGGCCCCTCGTCGAGTATAACAAAGTCCCCTCATCGAGTATAACAAAGTCCCCTGGTCGAGTATAACAAAGTCCCCTGGTCGAGTATAACAGTCCCCTGATCGAGAGATAACAAAGGCCCTCATTGAGAGTATACTGAAGCTCCTTGATCGAGTATAACAAAGCCCCTGATCGAGTATATATCAAAGTCCCTCATCGAGTATAACAAAGTCCCCCGATCGAGTATAACAAAAGTCCCCCTGTCGGGTATGCTAACAAAGTCCCCTGATCGAGTATAACAAAGTCCTCGTAGATCGAGTATAACAGTCCCTGGTCGAGTATAACAGTCCCTATCGAGTATAACAAAGTCCCCTGATCGAGTATAACAAAGGCCCTTGATTGAGTATAATAAAGGCCCCTGATCGAGTATAAAAAACCCTCCTCAATGAGTATAACAAAGTCCCCTGGTCGAGTATAACAAAGTCCCCTTGTCGAGTATAACAAAGTCCCCTGATCGAGTATAACAAAGTCCTCAGATCGAGTATAACAAAGTCCCCTGGTCGAGTATAACAAAGTCCCCTGATCGAGTATAACAAAGGCCCTTGATTGAGTATAATAAAGACCCTTGATCGAGTATAACAAAGTACCCTTAGCGAGTATAACAAAGTCCCATGGTCGAGTATAACAAAGTCACCTGATCGAGTATAACAAACGCCCCTGATCGAGTATAACAAAGGCCCTTGATTGAGTATAATAAAGACCCTTGATCGAGTATAACAAAGTCCCCTGATCGGGTATAACAAAGTCCCATGGTCGAGTATAACAAAGTCCCCTGCTCGAGTATAACAAAGTCCCCTGATCGAGTATAACAAAGGCCCTTGATTGAGTATATTAAAGACCCTTGATCGAGTATAACACGTCCCCTGATCGAGTATAACATATCCCCTGATCGTGTATAACAAAATTCCCTGGTCGAGTATAGTAATGTCCCCTGATCGAGTATAACAAAGACCCCTCATCGAGTATAACAAAGTCCCCTGATCAAGTATAACAAAGTCCTCGGATCGAGTATAACAAAGTCCCCTAATCGAGTATAACAAAGACCATGATGGAGTAAAACAAAGTCCCCTGATCGAGGAAAACAAAGCCCCCTGATCGAATATAACAAAGTCCCCTCATCGAGTATAACAAAGTCGCCTAATCGAGTATAACAAAGTCTCCTGTTCGATTATAATAAAGGCCCCTGATCGAGTATAACAAAGTCCCCTGATCTAGTATAACAAAGTCCTCTGATCGAGCATAACAAAGGACCCTGGTCGAGTATAACAAAGCCCCCTAATCGAGTATAACAAAGTCCCCTCATCTAGTATAACAACATCCCCTGATCGAGTATAGCAAAGGCCCTTGATCGAGAATATCAAATGCCCCTCATCGAGTCTAATAAAGTTCCCTAAACGAATATAACAAAGCCCCTTGATCGATTATAAGAAAGGCCACAGGTCGAGCATAACAAAGGACCCTGGTCGAGTATAACAAAGTCCCCTGATCGAGTATAACAAAGCCCTCTCATCGAGTATAAAAAAGTCTCTAGTATAACAAAGTCCCATGGTCGAGTATAACAAATTCCCCTGATCGAGTATAGCAAAATGCCCTAGTCGAGTATAACAAATTCCCCTGATCGAATATAACAAAGTCCCCTGGTTGAGTATTACAAAGCCTCTTGATCGAGTATAACAAAGTCCCCAGATCGAGTATGACACATCCCCTGATCGAGTATAACATATCACCTGATCGTGTATAACAAAGTTCCCTGGTCTAGTATAGTAATGTCCCCTGATCGAGTATAACAAAGACCCCTCATCGAATATAACAAAGTCCCCTGATCAAGAATAATAAAGGCACGTGATCGAGTATAACAAAGTCCCCGGATCGAATATAAAAAAGTCCCCTCATCGAGTATAGTAAAATCCCCTGGTCGAGTATAACAAATTCCCCTGATCGAGTATAACAAAGTCCCCTGGTTGAGTATAACAAAGGCCCATGATTTAGTATAAAAAAGGGCCCCTCATCGACTATAACAAAGACCCCTCATCGAGTCTAACAAAGTCCTCTGATCGAGTATGACAAGGGCCCTTGATCGAGTATAACAAAGGCCCTTAATCGAGTATAACAAAGTCCCCTGATCGAGTATAACAAAGTCCAAGTATCGAGTATAACAAAGTCCCCTGGTCGAGTATAACAAATTCCCTTGATCGAGTACAGTATAATAAAGTCCCCTGGTCGAGTAAAACCAAGGCCCCTCATCGAGTATAACAAAGGCCCCCGGTTGAGTACAACAAAGCCTCCTCATCGAGTATAACAAAGTCCCCTTATCGATCATAACAAAGGCCCCGGGGCGAGCATAACAAAGCCCCCCGTGATCGAATGATACAAAGTCCCCTAATCAAGTATAACAAAGTCCCCTGATCGAGTAAAACAAAGTCCCCTGTTTGAGAGTAACAAAGGCCTCTAATGGAGTATAACAAAGACCCTGATGGAGTATAACAAAGGCCCCTAATGGAGAATAACAAAGATGCCTGAGGGAGTATAACAAAGTCACCTGATCGAGGAAAACAAAGCTCCCTGATTGAGTATAACAAAGCCCCCTGATCGAGTATAACAAAGACCCCTCATCGAGTATAACACATATCATGATCGAGTATAACATATCCCCTGATCGAGTATAAAAAAGTCCCCTTATCGAGTAGAACAAAGTCCCATGGTCGATTATAACTAAGTCACCTGATCGAGTATAACAAAGGCCCATGATCGAGTATAACAAAGTCCCCTGATCGTGTATAACAAAGTTCCCTGGGCGAGTATAGTAATGTCCCCTGATCGAGTACAACAAAGCCCCCTGATCGAGTACAACAAAGCCTTTTGTTCGAGTATAATAAAGGCACCTAATCGAGTTTAACAAAGTCCCTTGATCGAGTATAACAGAGCCCCCTAATCAAGTAAAACAAAGTCCCCCGATCGAGTATAACAAAGTCCTCTGATCGAATATAACAAAGTCCCCTGGTCGTGTATAACAAAGTCGCCTGGTCGAGTATATCAAATTCCCCTGATCGAGTATAACAAAGTCCCCTGGTCGAGTATAATAAAAGACCATGATGGGAGTAAAAACAAGTCCCTGATCGAGGAAAACAAAAGCCCCCTGATCCCGAATATAAAAGTCCCTCATCCGAGTATAACAACGTCGCCCTAATCAAGGTATAACAATATCACCCTGATCGAGTATAGCAAAGGCCGCTTGATCGAGAATATCAATGCCCCTCATCGGAGTATAATAAAGTCCCCTAATCGAATATAACAAAGCTCCCTGATCGATTATAACAAAGGCCACAGGTCGAGCATAACAAAGGACCCTGGTCGAGTATAACAAAGTCCCATGATCGAGTATAACAAAGCCCTCTCATCGAGTATAAAAAAGTCCCTAGTATAACAAAGTCCCATGGTCGAGTACTGTATAACAAATTCCCCTGATCGAGTATAGCAAAATCCCCTGATCGAGTATAACAAAGTCCCCTGGTTGAGTATTACAAAGCCTCTTGATCGAGTATAACAAAGTCCCCTGATCGAGTATAACACATCCTCTGATCGAGTATAACATATCACCTGATCGTGTATAACAAAGTTCCCTGGTCTAGTATAGTAATGTCCCCTGATCGAGTATAACAAAGACCCCTCATCGAGTATAACAAAGTCCCCTGATCAAGTATAATAAAGGCACCTGATCGAGTATAACAAAGTCCATTGATCGAATATGAAAAAGTCCCCTCATCGAGTAAATCAGAGTCCCCTGGTCGAGTATAACAAAGTCCCCTGATTGCATATAACAAAAGGCCCATGATTTAGTATAAAAGAGGCCCTCATCGACTATAACCGGGCCCTCATCGAGTCTAACAAAGTCCTCTGATCGAGTATGACAAAGGCCCTTGATCGAGTATAACAAAGGCCCTTAATCGAGTATAACAAAGTCCCCTGATCGAGTATAACAAAGTCCAAGTATCGAGTATAACAAAGTCCCCTGGTCGAGTATAACAAATTCCCTTGATCGAGTACAGTATAATAAAGTCCCCTGGTCGAGTAAAACCAAGGCCCCTCATCGAGTATAACAAAGGCCCCCGGTTGAGTCCAACAAAGCCTCCTCATCGAGTATAACAAAGTCCCCTTATCGATCATAACAAAGGCCCCGGGGCGATCATAACAAAGCCCCCCGTGATCGAATGATACAAAGTCCCCTAATCAAGTATAACAAAGTCCCCTGATCGAGCAAAACAAAGTCCCCTGTTTGAGAGTAACAAAGGCCTCTAATGGAGTATAACAAAGACCCTGATGGAGTATAACAAAGGCCCCTAATGGAGAATAACAAAGATGCCTGATGGAGTATAACAAAGTCACCTGATCGAGGAAAACAAAGCTCCCTGATTGAGTATAACAAAGCCCCCTGATCGAGTATAACAAAGACCCCTCATCGAGTATAACACATATCATGATCGAGTATAATATATCCCCTGATCGTGTATAACAAAGTTCCCTGGTCGAGTAAAGTAATGTCCCCTAATCGATTATAACAAAGGCCTCTGATCGAGTATAACAAAGACCCCTTATCGAGTATAACAAAGGCCCCTGGTCGAGTATAACAAAGCCCCCCTGATCGAATATTACAAAGTCCCCTGATCAAGTATAACAAAGTCCCCTAATCGAGTACAAAAAAGTCCCCTTGTCGAGTATAACAAAGGCCCCTGATGGAGTATAACAAAGACCATGATGGAGTATAACAAGGTCCCCTGATCGAGGAAAACAAAGCCCCCTGATCAAGTGTAACAAAGTCCCTTGATCGAGTATAACAAAGTCCCCTAATCGAGTATAACAAAGTCTCCTGATCGAGTATAATAAAACCCCTTACCGAGAATAACAAAGTATCCCGATCGAGTATATCAAACCCCCCTGGTCGAGTATAATAAAGCCCCTGATATAGTATAACAAAGGCCCATGATCGAGCATAACAAAGTCCCCTAATCGAGCATAACAAAGGCCCCAGGTCGAGTATACCAAAATCCCCTCATCAGGTATAACGAAGTCCCCTGATCGAAAATAACAAAGGCCCCTAATCGAGTGTAAGAAAGTCTCTTAATCGAGTATAGCAAAGGCCATTGATCGAGTATAACAAATGCCCCTCATCGAGTATAACAAAGTCCCCTAATCGAATATAACAAAACCCCCTGATCGAGTATAACAAAGTCCCCTGGTTGAATATAACAATGGCTCATGATTGAGCATAACAAAGGCCTCTCATCGAGTATAACAAAGGCCCCTCATCGAGTCTAACAAAGTCCCCTGGTCGAATATACCAAAGTCCGCTGGTAGAGGAAAACAAAGCCCCCTGATCGAGTAT
>NW_024738254.1:0-15329 GCF_018991925.1 Homarus americanus
GCATATTTGGTTATCTAACGAACTTTCCCGCAGAGTAGATATTTCATTTTATGATACAAATTTCCGTTTTCTATGATAATATATTGTCGAAAGTTGGTTATCTAACCAACTTTCCCGAAAGTAGATATTTCCATTTTTATGGTACAAATTTCCTGTTTCAATGATATCTATTTTCGGAAAGTTGGTTATCTAACCAACTTTCCCGGAAAGTAGATATTTCCCATTTTTATGATACAAATTTCCCGTTTGCTATGATAATCTGTTTTCGGCAAATTTGGTTGTCTAACCAACTTTCCCGGAAAGTAGATATTTCCCATTTTTATGATACAAATTTCACGTTTCTATGATAATCTACTTCGCAAAATTAGGTAATATTTCCCTGAAATTCGAAAATCTACTTCTCCCGAAAAGTCGATAATCTACTTTCCGAAAAGTAGAAAATCTATCTACTTTTCGAAAGTATATAACCAACTTTCCCGAAAGTAGATATTTCCCATTTTTATGATACAAATTTCCCGTTTTCTATGATAATCTATTTTCGCAAATTTAGTTATTTAACCAACTTTCCCGGAAAGTAGATATTTCCCATTTTATGATA
The DNA here is from genome assembly GCF_018991925.1 of Homarus americanus. NCBI lineage: Eukaryota > Metazoa > Arthropoda > Malacostraca > Decapoda > Nephropidae > Homarus > Homarus americanus. The sequence continues at coordinate 599 of NW_024738254.1, forward strand.
CAAATTTCTGTTTCTATGATAATCTGTTTCGGCAAATTTGGTTATCTAACCATCTTTCCAGGAACGTAGATATTTCCCATTTTATGATACAAATTTCCTGTTTTCTATGATAATCTATTTTCGGCAAATTTGTTATCAAACCAACTTTCCGGAAAGTAGATATTTCCCATTTTTATGATACAAATTTCACGTTTTCTATGATAATCTACTTCGCAAAATTAGGTAATATTTCCCTGTACTGAAAAATCTACTTCCCGAAAAGTCGATAATCTACTTTCCCGAAAAGTAGAAAATCTATCTACTTTCGGGAAAGTATATAACCAACTTTCCGGAAAGTAGATATTTCCCATTTTATGATACAAATTTCCCGTTTTCTATGATAATTTGTTTTCGGCAAATTTGGTTATCTAACCAACTTTCCCGGAGAGTAGATATTTCCATTTTTTATGATACAAATTTCCTGTTTTCTATGATAATCTATTTTCGGGAAAGTAGATATTTCCCATTTTTATGATACAAATTTCGTTTTGTATGATAATTTGTTTTCGGCAAATTTGGTATATCAACCAACTTTCCGGAAGTAGATATTTCCCATTTTTATGATACAAATTTCCTGTTTTCTATGATATCTATTTCGGCAAATTTGGTTATCTAACCAACTTTCCCGGAAAGTAGATATTTCATTATGATACAAATTTCACGTTTTCTATGATAATCTACTTCGCAAAATTAGGTAATATTTCAATTTCGAAAATCATTTCCCGAAAATGATATCTACTTTCCCGAAAAGTAGAAAATCTATCTACTTTTCGGGAAAGTATATAACCAACTTTCCGGAAAGTAGATATTTCCCATTTTATGATACAAATTTCCTGTTTTCTATGATAATCTATTTTCGGGAAAGTTGGTTATCTAACCAACCTTCCCAGAAAGTAGATATTTCCTTTTTATGATACAAATTTCACGTTTTCTATGATATCTGTTTTCGCAAATTTGGTTATCTAACCAACTTTTCCCGGAAAGTAGATATTTCCCATTTTTATGATACAAATTTCCTGTTTCTATGATATCTATTTTCGGCAAATTTGGTTATCTAACCAACTTTCCGGAAAGTAGATATTTCCCATTTTTATATTACAAGTTTCACGTTTTCTATGATAATCTACTGCAAATTAGGTAATATTTCTCCTCCGAAAATCTACTTCCCGAAAAGTCGATATCTACTTTTCCCGAAAAGTAGAAAATCTATTCACTTTTCGGGAAAGTATATAACCAACTTTCCTGAAAGTAGATATTTCCCATTTTTATGATACAAATTTCCCGTTTTCTATGATATCTATTTTCGGGAAAGTTGGTTATCTAACCAACTTTCCCGGAAAGTAGATATTTCCCATTTTTATGATACAAATTTCCTGTTTTCTATGATAATCTGTTTTCGGCAAATTTGGTTATCTAAACATTTTTCCCGAAAAGATTTCATTTTTATGATACAAAATTCCTCGTTTTCTATGATAATCTATTTTCGGGAAAGTAGATATTTCCCATTTTTATGATACAAATTTCCTGTTTTCTATGATAATTGTTTCGGCAAATTTGGTTATCTAACCAACTTTCCTGAAAGTAGATATTTCCCATTTTTATGATACAAATTTCCTGTTTTCTTTTGATATCTATTTTCGGCAAATTTGGTTATCTAACCAACTTTCCCGAAAGTAGATATTTCCCATTTTTATGATACAAATTTCCGTTTTCTATGATATCTGTTTTCGCAAATTTGGTTATCTAACCAACTTTCCCGGCAAGTAGATATTTCCCATTTTTATGATACAAATTTCCCGTTTTTCTATGATAATCTATTTTCGGCAAATTTGGTTATCTAACCAACTTTCCCGAAAGTAGATATTTCCCATTTTTATGATACAAATTTCACGTTTCTATGATAATCTACTTCGCAAAATTAGGTAATATTTCCGAAACTGAATCCCCCGAAAAGTCGATAATCTACTTTCCCGAAAAGTAGAAAATCTACTGGAAAAGTATATAACCAACTTTCCTGGAAAGTAGATATTTCCCATTTTTTATGATACAAATTTCCTGTTTTCTATGATAATTATTTTCGGAAAGTTAATCTAACCAACTTTCCCGGAAAGTAGATATTTCCCATTTTTTATGATACAAATTTCCTCTGTTTCTATGATAATATGTTTTCGGCAAATTTGGTTATCTAACCAACTTTCCCGGAAAGTAGATATTTCCCATTTTTATGATACAAATTTCCTGTTTTTATGATAATCTGTTTTCGGCAAATTTGGTTATCTAACCAACTTTCCCGGAAAGTAGATATTTCCCATTTTTGTGATACAAATTTCCTGTTTTCTATGATAATCTATTTTCGGCAAATTTGTTATCTAACCAACTTTCCCGGAAAGTAGATATTTCATTTTTATGATACAAATTTCACGTTTTCTATGATAATCTACTGCAAAATTAGGTAATATTTCCCCAAAATTCGAAAATCTACTTCCCCGAAAAGTCGATTAATCTACTTTCAAAAGTAGAAAATCTATCTACTTTTCGGGAAAGTCTATAACCAACTTTCCCGGAAAGTAGATATTTCCCATTTTTATGATACAAATTTCCTGTTTCTATGATATACTATTTTCGAAAGTTTATTTAACCAACTTTCCGGAAAGTAGATATTTCCCATTTTATGATACAAATTTCCCGTTTTCTATGATATCTGTTTCGGCAAATTTGGTTAGATAACCAACTTTCCCGGAAAGTAGATATTTCCCATTTTATGATACAAATTTCCCGTTTTGTATGATAATCTGTTTTCGGCAAATTTGGTTATCTAACCAACTTTCCCGGAAAGTAGATATTTCCCATTTTTATGATACAAATTTCCTGTTTTCTATGATAATCTATTTTCGGCAAATTTGGTTATCTTAACCAACTTTCCGGAAAGTAGATATTTCCCATTTTTATGATACAAATTTCACGTTTTCTATGATAATCTACTTCGCAAAATTAGGTAATATTTCAAATGAAAATCTACTTCCCCGAAAAGTCGATAATCTACTTCCCGTAGAAAATCTATCTACTTTCGGGAAAGTATATAACCAACCTTCCCGGAAAGTAGATATTTCCCATTTTTATGATACAAATTTCCCGTTTTCTATGATATTTTTCGGGAAAGTTGTTATCGAACCAACTTTCCGGAAAGTAGATATATTTTCCATTTTTATGATACAAATTTCCTGTTTTCTATGATAATCTGTTTTCGGCAAATTTGGTATCTAACCAACTTTCCGGAAAGTAGATATTTCCCATTTTTATGATACAAATTTCCCTGTTTTCTATGATAATCTATTTTCGGCAATTGTTATCTAACCAACTTTCCCGGAAAGTAGATATTTCCCATTTTATGATACAAGTTTCACATTTTCTATGATAATCTACTTCTGCAAAATTAGGTAATATTTCCCCAAAATTGAAAATCTACTTCCCCGAAAAGTCGATAATCTATTTTCCCGAAAAGTAGAAAATCTATCTACTTTCGGTATATAACCAACTTTCCCGGAAAGTAGATATTTCCCATTTTTATGATAACGAATTTCCCGTTTCTATGATAATCTATTTCGGAAAGTAGATATTTCCCATTTTTATGATACAAATTTCCCGTTTTGTATGATATCTGTTTTCGGCAAATTTGGTTATCTAACCAACTTCCCGGAAAGTAGATATTTCCCATTTTATGATACAAATTTCCCGTTTCCTATGATAATCTATTTTCGGCAAATTTTGTTATCTAACCAACTTTCGCGGAAAGTAGATATTTCCCATTTTTTATGATACAAATTTCCCGTTTTCTATGATAATCTATTTTCGGCAAATTTGGTTATCTAACCAACTTTCCCGGAAAGTAGATATTTCCCATTTTTTATGATACAAATTTCCCGTTTTCTATGATAATCTATTTTCGGCAAATTTGGTTATCTAACCAACTTTCCCGGAAAGTAGATATTTCCATTTTTTATGATAGAAATTTCACGTTTTCTATGATAATCTTCTTCGCAAAATTAGGTAATATTTCCCCCAAAATTCGAAAATCTACTTCCCCGAAAAGTCGATAATCTACTTTCCCGAAAAGTAGAAAATCTATCTACTTTTCGGGAAAGTATATAACCAACTTTCCCGGAAAGTAAATATTTCCCATTTTTTATGATGCAAATTTCCCGTTTTCTATGATAATCTATTTTCGGGAAAGTTGGTTATCTAACCAACTTTCCCGGAAAGTAGATATTTCCCATTTTTTATGATACAAATTTCCCGTTTTCCATGATAATCTGTTTTCGGCAAATTTGGTTATCTAACCAACTTTCCCGGAAAGTACATATTTCCCATTTTTTATGATACAAATTTCACGTTTTCTATGATAATCTACTTCGCAAAATTAGGTAATATTTCCCCCAAAATTCGAAAATCTACTTCCCCGAAAAGTCGATAATCTACTTTCCCGAAAAGTAGAAAATCTATCTACTTTTCGGGAAAGTATATAACCAACTTTCCCGGAAAGTAGATATTTCCCATTTTTTATGATACAAATTTCCCGTTTCCTATGATAATCTATTTTCGGCAAATTTGGTTATCTAACCAACTTTCCCGGAAAGTAGATATTTCCCATTTTTTATGATACAAATTTCCGTTTTCTATGAAAATCTATTTTCGGGAAAGTTGTATATCTAACCAACTTTCGCGGAAAGTAGATATTTCCCATTTTTTATGATACAAATTTCCCGTTTTCTATGATAATCTATTTTCGGGAAAGTTGTTTATTTAACCAACTTTCCCAGAAAGTAGAAATATTTCACATTTTCTGTGATATAAATTTCCCGTTTTTTATGATAATCTACTTTGGAAAATATGTTAATATCTCCCCAAAAGTCGATAATCTACTTCCACGAAAAGTCGAAAATCTACTTTCCCGAAAAGTAGATAATCTACTTTTCAGGAAAGTAGATAACCAACTTTCCCGGAAAGTAGATATTTCCCATTTTCTATGATACAAATTTCCCATTTTTTATGATAATCTATTTTCGGAAAGTTGGTTATCTAACTCTTTCGAAATTAGATATTCCCATTTTTATGATACAAATTTCCGTTTTCTATGATAATCTGTTTCGGCAAATTTGGTTATCTAATAACTTTCCCGGAAAGTAGATATTTCCCATTTTTTATGATACAAATTTCCCGTTTTCTATGATAATCTATTTTCGGCAAATTTGGTTATCTAACCAACTTTCCCCGAAAGTAGATATTTCCCATTTTTATGATACAAATTTCCCGTTTTCTATGATAATCTATTTTCGGGAAAGTTGTTTATCTAACCAACTTTCCCGGAAAGTAGATATTTCCCATTTTTTATGATACAAATTTCCCGTTTTCTATGATAATCTATTTTCGGCAAATTTGGTTATCTAACCAACTTTCCCGGAAAGTAGATATTTCCCATTTTTTATGATACAAGTTTCACGTTTTCTATGATAATCTACTTCGCAACATTAGGTAATATTTCCCCCAAAATTTGAAAATCTACTTCCCCGAAAAGTCGATAATCTACTTTCCCGAAAAGTAGAAAATGTATCTACTTTTCGGGAAAGTATATAACCAACTTTCCCGGAAAGTAAATATTTCCCATTTTTTATGATACAAATTTTCCGTTTTCTATGATAATCTATTTTCGGCAAATTTGGTTATCTAACCAACTTTCCCGGAAAGTAGATATTTCCCATTTTTTATGATACAAATTTCCCGTTTTCTATGATAATCTATTTTCGGGAAAGTTGTTTATCTAACCAATTTTCGCGGAAAGTACATATTTCCCATTTTTTATGATACAAATTTCCCGTTTTCTATGATAATTATTTTCGAAAGTTGGTTATCTAACCAACTTTCCCGAAAGTAGATATTTCCCATTTTATGATACAAATTTCCCGTTTTCTATGATAATCTGTTTTCGCAAATTTGGTTATCTAACCAACTTTCCCGAAAGTAGATATTTCCCATTTTTATGATACAAATTTCCTGTTTTATGATTAATCTATTTTCGGCAAATTTGTTATCTAACCAACTTTCCCGGAAAGTAGATATTTCCCATTTTATGATACAAGTTTCACGTTTTCTATGATAATCTACTTCGCAAAATTAGGTAATATTTCCGCAAAATTCGAAAATCTACTTCCCGGTCGATAATCTACTTTCCCGAAAAGTAGAAAATCTATCTACTTTTCGGTAAAGTATATAACCAACTTTCCCGGAAAGTAGGTATTTCCCATTTTTATGATACAAATTTCCCTGTTTTCTATGATAGCTATTTCGGGAAAGTTATCTAACTAACCTTCCCGGAAAGTTGGTTATCTAACCAACTTTCCCCGGAAAGTAGATATTTCCCATTTTTATGATACAAATTTCCCGTTTTCTATGATAATCTGTTTTCGGCAAATTTGGTTATCTAACCAACTTTCCCGGAAAGTAGATATTTCCCATTTTTATGATACAAATTTCCTGTTTTCTATGATATCTATTTCGGCAAATTTGTTATCTAACCAACTTTCCCGGAAGTAGATATTTCCATTTTTATGATACAAATTTCCCGTTTTCATGATATTCTGCGGCAAATTTAAGTCTAACCAACTTTCCCGGAAAGTAGATATTTCATTTTATGATACAAATTTCACGTTTTCTATGATAATCTACTTCGCAAAATTAGGTAATATTTCTGTACTGAAATCTACTTCGAAAGTCGATATCTACTTTCCCGAAAAGTAGAAAAATTCATCTACTTTTTCGAAAGTATATAACCAACTTTCCTGAAAGTAGATATTTCCCATTTTTTATGATACAAATTCTCCGTTTATGATATTTATTTCGGAAAGTTGGTTATCTAACCAACTTTCCCCGAAAGTAGATATTTCCCATTTATTATGATACAAATTTCCCGTTTTCTATGATACTTTTCGGCAAATTGTTATCAAACCATTTTTCCCGGAAAGTAGATATTTCCCATTTTTATGATACAAATTTCCGTTTTATGATAATCTATTTTCGGCAATTTGGTTATCTAACCAACTTCCCGGAAAGTAGATATTTCCCATTTTTATGATACAAATTTCCCGTTTTCTATGATAATCTGTTTTCAAATTTGTTATTCTAACCAACTTTCCCGGAAAGTAGATATTTCCCATTTTTATACAAATTTCCTGTTTCTATGATAATCTATTTTCGCAATTTATTATCAAACCAACTTTCCTGGAAAGTAGATATTTCCCATTTTTATGATACAAATTTCACGTTTTCATGATAATTCTACTTCGCAAATTAGGTAATATTTCCAATTCGAAAATCTACTTCCCCGAAAGTCGATAATCTACTTTCCCGAAAAGTAGAAAAATCTATCCACTTTCGAAAAGATATAACCAACTTTCCCGGTAGATATTTCCATTTTTATGATACAAATTTCCCGTTTTCTATGATAATCTGTTTTCGGCAAATTTGGTTATCTAACGAACTTTCCTGCAAAGTAGATATTTCCCCATTTTTATGATAAATTTCCCGTTTTCTATGATAATCTGTTTTTGGCAAATTTGGTTATCTAACCAACTTCCCGGAAAGTAGATATTTCCATTTTTATGATACAAATTGTTTTCTATGATATCTATTTTCGCAAATTTGGTTATCTAACCAACTTTCCCGAAAGTGATATTTCCTTTTTATGATACAAATTTCATTGCTTTATGATAATCTACTTCGCAAAATTAGGTAATATTTCTGTATTCGAAATCACTTCCCCGAAAGTCGATAATCATTTTCCCGAAAAGTAGAAAATCTATCTACTTTTCGAAAGTATATAACCAACTTTCCCGGAAAGATTTCCATTTTTATGATACAAATTTCCTGTTTTCTATGATATTTATTTCGGAAGTTGGTTATCTAACCAACTTTCCGGAAAGTAGATATTTCCAATTTTTATGATACAAATTTCCTGTTTTGTATGATAATCTGTTTTCGGCAAATTTGGTTATCTAACCAACTTTCCCGGGAAGTAGATATTTCCCATTTTTTATGATACAAATTTCTGTTTTCTATGATAATCTATTTTCGGCAAATTTGGTTATCTAACCAACTTTCCCGGAAAGTAGATATTTCCATTTTTATGATACAAATTTCACGTTTTCTATGATAATCTACTGCAAAATTAGGTAATATTTCAAAATTCGAAAATCTACTCCTGAAAAAGTCGATAACCCACTTTCCCGAAAAGTAGAAAATCTATCTACTTTTCGGGAAAGTATATAACCAACTTTCCCGGAAAGTAGATATTTCCCATTTTTTATGATACAAATTTCCTGTTTTCTATGATAATTTTCGGGAAAGTTGTTATCTAACCAACTTTCCCAGAAAGTAGATATTTCCCATTTTTTATGATACAAATTTCTTCACGTTTTTATGATAATCTGTTTTCGCAAATTTGGTTATCTAACTAACTTTCCCGGAAAGTAGATATTTCCCATTTTTATGATACAAATTTCCTGTTTCTATGATAATTATTTTCGGGAAAGTTGTTATCTAACCAACTTTCCCGGAAAGTAGATATTTCCCATTTTTTATGATACAATTTCCTGTTTTCGATAATCTATTTTCGGCAAATTTAGTTATCTAACCAACTTTCCCGAAAGTAGATATTTCCCATTTTTATGATACAAATTTCCTGTTTTCTATGATAATTGTTTTCGGCAAATTTGGTTATCTAACCATCTTTCCAGGAAAGTAGATATTTCCCATTTTATGATACAAATTTCACGTTCTCTATGATAATCTACTTGCAAAATTAGGTAATATTTCTAAATCTTTCGAAAAGCCATCTACTTTCCCGAAAAGTAGAAAATCTATCTACTTTTCGGGAAAGTATATAACCAACTTTCCCGGAAAGTAGATATTTCCATTTTTTATGATACAAATTTCCGTTTTGATATTTGCTGAAAGTTATATCTAACCAATTTTCCGGAAAGTAGATATTTCCCATTTTTATGATACAATCGTTTTCTATGATATTTATTTTCGGAAAGTTGGTTATCTAACCAACTTTCCGGAAAGTAGATATTTCCATTTTTATGATAAATTTCACGTTTTCTATGATATCTGTTTCGCAAATTTGGTTATCTAACCAACTTTCCCAGTGATATTTCCATTTTTATGATACAATTTCTGTTTTATGATAATCTGTTTTGCAATTTGTTATCTAACCAACTTTCCGGAAAGTAGATATTTCCCATTTTTATGATACAAATTTCACGTTTTATGATAATCTACTTCGCAAAATTAGGTAATATTTCAGAGTTCGAAAATCTACTTCCCGAAATGATATCTACTTTCCCGAAAAGTAGAAAATCTATCTACTTTTCGGGAAAGTATATAACCAACTTTCCCGGAAAGTAGATATTTCATTTTTATGATACAAATTTCCTGTTTTCTATGACGATTTTCGAAAGTTGTTATCTAACCAACTTTCCCGGAAAGTAGATATTTCCCATTTTTTATGATACAATTTCCTGTTTCTATGATAATTGCTTTTCGGCAATTTGGTTATCTAACCAACTTTCCCGGAAAGTAGATATTTCCATTTTTATGATACAAATTTCCTGTTTTCTATGATATCTATTTCGGAAAGGTTATCTAACCAACTTCCCGGAAAGTAGATATTTCCATTTTTATGATACAAATTTCTGTTTATGATAATCTGTTTTCGGCAAATTTGTTATCTAACCAACTTTCCCGGAAAGTAGATATTTCATTTTTTATGATACAATTTCACGTTTCTATGATAATCTATTTCGCAAAATTAGGTAATATTTGGTGAATCTACTTTCCTGAAAGTCGATAATCTACTTTCCCGAAAAGTAGAAAATTCATCTACTTATCGAAAGTATATAACCAACTTTCCGGAAAGTAGATATTTCCATTTTTATGATACAAATTTCTGTTTTCATGATAATTTATTTTCGGAAAGTTATTCAACCAACTTTCCGAAAGTAGATATTTCATTTTTTATGACAAATTTCTGTTTTATGATAATCTGTTTTCGCAAATTTGGTTATCTAACCAACTTTCCAGAAAGTAGATATTTCCATTTTTATGATACAAATTTCACGTTTCTATGATAATCTACTGCAAAATTAGTAATATTTCCAGTTCGAAAATCTACTCCCGAAAAGTCGATATCTACTTTCCCGAAAAGTAGAAACACCACTTTTCGGAAAGTATATAACCAACTTTCCGGAAAGTAGATATTTCATTTTATGATACAAATTTCCTGTTTTATGATATTTCATTCTGGAAAGTTGGTTATTTAACCAACTTCCCGGAAAGTAGATATTTCCATTTTTATGATACAAATTTCACGTTTTCATGATATCTGTTTTCGGCAAATTTGGTTATTCAACCAACTTTCCGGAAAGTAGATATTTTCCATGAAAGTATCTAACAACTTTCGGAAAGTAGATATTTCCCATTTTTAGTACAAATTTCCGTTTTCTATGATAATCTATTTTCGGGAAAGTTGGTTATCTAACCAACTCGGAAAGTAGATATTCCATTTTTTATGATACAAATTTCCGTTTTCTATGATAATCTGTTTTCGGCAAATTTGGTTATCTAATAACTTCTCCCGGAAAGTAGATATTTCCCATTTTTATGATACAAATTTCCCGTTTTCTATGATAATCTATTTTCGGCAAATTTGGTTATCTAACAACTTTCGGAAAGTAGATATTTCCCATTTTTATGATACAAATTTCACGTTTTCTATGATAATCTACTTCGAATTAGGTAATATTTCCCCAAAATTCGAAAATCTACTTCCCCGAAAGTCGATAATCTACTTTCCTGAAAAGTGAAAATCTATCTACTTTTCGGGAAAATTATATAACAACTTTCGGAAAGTAGATATTTCCCATTTTATGATACAAATTTCCGTTTTCTATGATAATCTATTTTCGGGAAAGTTGGTTATCTAACCAACTTTCGGAAGTAGATATTTCCATTTTTATGATACAAATTTCCGTTTTCTATGATAATCTGTTTTCGGCAAATTTGGTTATCTAACTCATTTTCCGGAAAGTAGATATTTCCATTTTTTATGATACAAATTTCCGTTTTCTATGATAATCTATTTTCGGGAAAGTTGGTTATCTAATAACTTTCGGAAAGTAGATATTCATTTTATGATACAAATTTCCGTTTTCTATGATAATCTGTTTCGGCAAATTTGGTTTATCGCAATAACTTTCCGGAAAGTAGATATTTCCCATTTTATGATACAAATTTCCGTTTCTATGATAATCTATTTTCGGCAAATTTGGTTATCTAATAACTTTCGGAAAGTAGATATTTTATTTTATGATACAAATTTCCGTTTTCTATGATAATCTGTTTCGGCAAATTTGGTTTATCTAACTAACTTTCCGGAAAGTAGATATTTCCCATTTTTATGATACAAATTTCCGTTTTCTATGATAATCTATTTTCGGCAAATTTGGTTATCAAACCAACTTTCGGAAAGTAGATATTTCCCATTTTTATGATACAAATTTCCGTTTTCTATGATAATCTTCGCAATGGTAATATTTCCCCAAAATTCGAAAATCCTTCCCGAAAGTCGATAATCTACTTTCGAAAAGTAGAAAATCTATCTACTTTCGGGAAAGTATCTAACCAACTTTCCGGAAAGTAGATATTTCCCATTTTTATGATACAAATTTCCCGTTTTCTATGATAATCTATTTTCGGGAAAGTTGGTTATCTAACAACTTTCCGGTAGATATTTCCATTTTATGATACAAATTTCACGTTTCTATGATAATCTACTTCAAATTAGGTAATATTTCCCCAAAATTCGAAAATCTTCTTCCCCGAAAAGTCGATAATCTACTTTCCGAAAGTAGAAAATCTATCTACTTTTCGGGAAAATTAACCAACTTTCGGAAGTAGATATTTCCCATTTTATGATACAAATTTCCGTTTTCTATGATAATCTATTTTCGGAAAGTTGGTTATCTAACAACTTTCGGAATGTAGATATTCCCATTTTATGATACAAATTTCCCGTTTTCTATGATAATCTGTTTTCGGCAAATTTGGTTTATCTATAACTTTCGGAAAGTAGATATTTCCCATTTTTATGATACAAATTTCCCGTTTTCTATGATAATCTATTTTCGGGAAGTTGGTTATCTAACTTTCCCGGAAAGTAGATATTTCCATTTTATGATACAAATTTCCGTTTCTATGATAATCTGTTTCGGCAAATTTGGTTATCTAAACAACTTTCGGAAAGTAGATATTTCCCATTTTTATGATACAAATTTCCGTTTTCTATGATAATCTGTTTTCGGCAAATTTGTTTATCTAACTAACTTTCCCGGAAAGTAGATATTCATTTTTATGATACAAATTTCACGTTTTCTATGATAATCTACTTCGCAAAATTAGGTAATATTTCCCCAAAATTCGAAAATCTACTTCCCGAAAAGTCGATAATCTACCGAAAAGTAGAAAATCTATCTACTTTTCGAGGAAAGTATATAACTTCAACTTTCGGAAAGTAAATTTCCCATTTTTATGATACAAATTTCCCATTTTCTATGATAATCTATTTTCGGGAAAGTTGGTTATCTAATAACTTTCCGGAAATTAGATATTCCCATTTTATGATACAAATTTCCGTTTTCTATGAAAATCTATTTTCGGCAAATTTGGTTATCTAACCAACTTTCGGAAAGTAGATATTTCCCATTTTTATGATACAAATTTCCGTTTTCTATGATAATCTATTTTCGGGAAAGTTGGTTATCTAACAACTTTCCCGGAAGTAGATATTTCCATTTTATGATACAAATTTCCGTTTTCTATGATAATCTGTTTTCGGCAAATTTGGTTATCTAATAACTTTCGGAAAGTAGATATTTCCCATTTTTTATGATACAAATTTCCGTTTTCTATGATAATCTATTTTCGGCAAATTTGGTTATCTAACTAACTTTGGAAAGTAGATATTTCCATTTTTATGATACAAGTTTCACGTTTTCTATGATAATCTACTTCGCAAATTTAGGTAATATTTCCCCAAAATTCGAAAATCTACTTCCCGAAAAGTGATAATCACTTTCTCGAAAATGAAAATCTATCTACTTTTCGGAAAGTATATAACTAACTTTCGGAAAGTAGATATTTCATTTTTATGATACAAATTTCCGTTTTCTATGATAATGTTTCGGCAAATTTGGTTATCTAACGAACACCTGAAGTAGATATTTCCCATTTTTTATGATACAAATTTCCGTTTTCTATGATAATCTATTTTCGGGAAAGTTGGTTATCTAACCAACTTTCGGAAAGTAGATATTTCCATTTTTTATGATACAAATTTCCGTTTTCTATGATAATCTACTTCGCAAAATTAGGTAATATTTCCCGCAATTCAATCTACTTCCCCGAAAAGTCGATAATCTACTTCGAAAATAGAAAATCTATCTACTTTTCGGAAAGTATATAACCAACTTTCCCGGAAAGTAGGTATTTCCCATTTTATGATACAAATTTCCGTTTTCTATGATAAGCTATTTTCGGGAAAGTTGGTTATCTAACCAACTTTCCGGAAAGTAATTCCCATTTTTATGATACAAATTTCCGTTTTCTATGATAATCTGTTTCGGCAAATTTGGTTTATCTAACTAACTTTCGGAAAGTAGATATTTCCCATTTTTTTATACAAATTTCCGTTTTCTATGATAATCTACGCAAATTTGGTTATCTAATAACTTTCGGAGTAGATATTTCCCATTTTTTATACAATTTCCGTTTCTATGATAATCTTTTTTCGGCAAATTTGGTTATCTAATAACTTTCGGAAAGTAGATATTTCCCATTTTTATGATACAAATTTCACGTTTTCTATGATAATCTACTTCGCAAAATTAGGTAATATTTCCTCCAAAATTCGAAAATCTACTTCCCGAAAAGTCGATAATCTACTTTCGAAAAGTAGAAAATCTATCTACTTTTCGGGAAAGTATATAACCAACTTTCGGAAAGTAGATATTTCCCATTTTATGATACAAATTTCCGTTTTCTATGATAATCTATTTTCGGCAAATTTGGTTATCTAACAACTTTCGGAAAGTAGATATTTCCCATTTTTATGATACAAATTTCCCGTTTCTATGATAATCTGTTTTCGGCAAATTTGGTTATCTAACAACTTTCGGAAAGTAGATATTTCCCATTTTTATGATACAAATTTCCCGTTTTCTATGATAATCTATTTTCAAATTTGGTTATCAAATAACTTTCGGAAAGTAGATATTTCCCATTTTATGATACAAATTTCGTTTTCTATGATAATCTTGCAAAATTAGGTAATATTTCCCCAAATTCGAAAATCTACTTCCCCGAAAAGTCGATAATCTACTTTCGAAAAGTAGAAAATCTATCTACTTTCGGGAAAATTATATAACAACTTTCGGAAAGTAGATATTTCCCATTTTTATGATACAAATTTCCGTTTTCTATGATAATCTGTTTTCGGCAAATTTGGTTATCTAACGAACTTTCCGAAAGTAGATATTTCCATTTTTTATGATACAAATTTCCCGTTTTCTATGATAATCTGGTT
>NW_024738255.1:0-33861 GCF_018991925.1 Homarus americanus
CAAAAGTTTTGCTAGAAGTAGAGGGAGTGAACAGAAAGTTTCCAGGTCTCATCAAAGAAGAACACTACTCTGTCTGTTCTGAGCCTGGTGGTCGGTTTTTGTTTCACTTTGCTCCCGAAAGTGAAGTAGAAGGGAAGAAACATGCAGAGGTCATTGCTGATCATATTTTATGTTGGGTTCAGGAGAGAGGACTTGGCAGTTCACTGCAGGCTGTTGGTGGAGATTCAACTGCAGTGAACACCGGATGGCAGGGGGGTGTAATGACGCATTTAGAGAAAAAACTAGGAAGAAGACTTGTTTGGATTGTATGTGATTTACATACAGGCGAGCTACCTCTTCGTCATCTCATCCAGGAACTTGATGGTCCTACAAAGAGCAACAACAAGTGGTCAGGTCCCCTTGGCATCATGCCGGATGAAGCAACACAACTAGAAATAAATACAACCTTTCCAAAGGTCGAAGTTGGCCCTCCCCTTCCGGCGTTGTCTGAAGGAGTCATCAAAGATCTCAGTACAGATCAATCCTATGCTTATCGTATTGCCCAAGCAATAAGATCAGGAGAAGTGCCTCAGTCATTGGCTCTCTTGGAGATTGGACCTGTCAGTCACAGCCGTTGGTTAACTACAGCTCTTCGTTTCTGCAGGATTTGGATTTCCAAACACGAATTGAAGGGCAAAGTGCCGAAGAATTTGAGGTTAATTGTTGAATTTATTATTGGAGTTTATCTTCCCCAGTGGTTTAGTGTGAAACTTAATCCTATGTGGGTGGATGGGCCCAATCACCTTTTGTTTCAATTGCAGCTAGTAAGAACACAGAGGAAGGTAATGAGGGACATCGTGTTACCTGTGGCAAGAAGGTCCGCTTGGTATGCTCGATCAGAAGCAGTTTTGCAAGCAATGCTTTGCAGTCAATGTACCAATCTCCGAACCGAGGCTGTAGAAGTCATTCTAAAGATTAGAGGAACGCTAATGGATGACGACCAGTTGGGAGACTGTTCGTTTCATTCAAGAATAGTTCCCCCAATAAACGTCAATGCCACCAAATTGTCAGAATTGGTTGACTTGAGTTTGGAAGTCTTAGAGCCACCATTGACAACAAGTCTAACTAGCCAAGAATTGAGAAACCTTAAAGAGACTCCAATGCAGGTGCCGAAGTGGCCTTCCCACACTCAAAGTGTGGAGAGATGTGTGAAAATGGTCACAGAAGCAGCGGGCCATGTTTACAGCCACGAGAGGCGAGAAGGTTACATCAAAGCACAAATAGCAAGCAGACTACTGATGACAAGATACCAAAGCAAAGAGAGTATGAAGGCATTGGTTACTTTCAAATAGACTACGGATAATAAAATATAATAATTTGAAACTTGAAACAGTAACATGTGTGCAAACGCTGGTTATGTTATACATTCACAAATATGTACATTTAAAAATCCATTTGATGTAGGTAGGACTTATTATAAAAAAAAATTTATGCCAGAATATTGTTTTGCATGCTTAAAGACTACAATAAATTGCTACCAAATTACTCGATTTTCAATTTAGCCAGTTCACCCCCTAAATTGACACACCCTAGTGTGGACCGTTTCTTCCAAGTCACAGAATACTTGAAACTTCCTCAGAGGGGCATGGTGGTGTTCTCGAGAGCTGAGAGCCTGGAGGGAAGGACTCTTACAGATGGTCAAAATAACCGCGAATGGACCACCGTGTCTCATGCTTGGTCATGTGAGGGAAGTGAGCATCCTACAGATTGAGTCACGAACTATATCTTCTCTTCTGAGGCACCAAGTTGAGTGTCATGGTAGGATGGAGTATTTTAGAACATCATCAAGATATTCTAGTGTGGCGTCTGAGATCCATCTTGGCCACTGTTTAAACAACAAATCGCGCATAGAAGCACCGAAATGAAGATAACATTAAACAAACACCTTAGAGTTGAAAGAGTGATACCTAAAGGGGGAGGGAAGAGTCTCCCAAAGGGCCACACTTCAACCCACGTGAGGACCACTGTAATCTTTGGCCACAACAGGAACAAAGAACTATTCAACAACAACTCAAACGTAGACTGCTTTAACCTTCATTTTCTTTTGGTTTTGTATTGTCTGGTTGAAAACTCTAAGTCTACTTTCAGGTTAAAAAACACACACACACACACACACACACACAGACCACCATCATGCTTCATCTTTATGACCAGTTAAACCAAGCACCTTCTTCAGAGGCACCAAGGATGCATCACACAAGCTCTTAAGGTATGTCGGGATACTTGAAGGGGGTCTCTAAGGCCTGTCGGGATACTTGAAGGGGGGGGAAGATCTGTCGGGATACTTGAAAGGGAGTCTCTGTAACATATACGTATCTTCACCACATCACAAAACGATTCAATATCAAATCTGGCCAAGAATAAAGAGACGTTGCTTGGTGTCGTGTACTTAATGGGTGCTGGCTATTCCGCTGGGAGAACGTCTTTACACGCAGTCTGCAGTTAATTGCATGATTTTTTCTCTTCCCTCCTGGTCTAAGTGGTCTCAGTTCTTGCGTGTGTTTAATTATTTGCTTGTGGGTTTACATGTAGTCCATTGCAGCGTTTCCTCCAGGGTATATTTATTTCCTACGCTTTTTAGTGTACATTAAATTAGCCTTGTCTTCATCCTAGAGTCTATTATTCAGGTAAGTAATAATGTAATCACTGAGTCAGGTGTATAGTTGTGCATCAGTGTATTTTCCATTACAGGTGTTTTAGTGTATGTTTAATTGCCTACACCTACTTAATGACCTCCCCCTCCCCTTTCCAGTGTATATTTGATTACCTTCGTTCATTTAATTACCTGGGTATATTTAATTACCTGGATATTCTAACGATTTAATCACCTACCTTTGTATATCTGTTTACCTGTGTATATTTAATTAACCTGGATATTCTAACAACTTAATCACGTGTTATCTAGGATATATCTAATTGACTGTATATACTTAATTATCAAGACAACCTAATAATATATAATTCTCTCTCATCTACTGGAATTAATTGTAGTCAAAACTGTACCATCTTCATTATTACACTTATTAAAACTTGGTACAAATTGTGTGACTGTTCTGGTACAACTATGTTTCCTGATTCTTGTCATAAAATATATTTCGGTCGATTAATTTATTTAGCCAGACTTTCATTTGTTTATTCGTGTCTATTTTTGGGGGAATTTTATATTCTGAATAAAAGATAAAATGATTCAATAAATATTACAAGGATTTATAATAGATTAATTCATTTTACAACAAATACGAACTTGTTGTCAAAACGAAGAATGACAAATGATTCCTTGGTATAGAAAACGAATAAATAAAAAAAAATAAAAAATCTAGTTAACAGATTAAAAACACATTTCCTGGTCTGTCACTGAATATATATATCTACATTTAATCAAGAAATGTTTATAACAAATCTGAAAAGTAAGTAATATACACATTACTCCCTCCAAAGAGTATCAATATAATTTTGTGGTAGAAAATACGACACAACGGGCGAAGGATTCTGACGACCTTACCGAGACAACAGGAGTCACAGTGTTCATTTTGCAGCGAATAACATTAAGTGGTCTTACTGAAGCTAAATACAGTATATATTTATTAAATTATCAATAATAACTACAAATACTTGAAATTATAACAAAAGAAGATCATTACAGAGATTTAAAACACATATTTCTTATTACTAATTAGATCTAAAACAAATAATAAACAATATTCAAGAGAGAAAAACAAAAGAGGTGGACCACGAAGAACAAGACTAAAATTATGGTAAGGCGGAGGTAAAGACTCTCTCTCTCTCTCTCTCTCTCTCTCTCTCTCTCTCTCTGTCCGTATTAAGTGTATGACGTATAATATACACCAAATAAGGGTGTTTGTATAGTTAGTATAAATGCAAAAAAAAAAAATCTTTAGCCAATTTCGTAAAAAAACCCTAAGTAACACACACACACACAAGCAGATAGATAGACAGAAACACAGAAACCGATAGACAGATAGACAAACAGACACAGACAGACAGACAGACAGACAGACACAGACAGACAGACAGACACACTCCCCTTGTAATACTCTGCTCAGTCAGTTTAGGAAGGATATTATGTAGATTATTGAGGACGATTCTGGCCATTTAGTCTCCTCATTTATTTCTGATATGAGATTAAGAGAAACTTGAAACGTAATTGAACGAGAGAATAGATCAAGGGTGATGCTCTCTCTCTCTTTCTCTCTCTCTCTCTCTCTCTCACATTCATAGTATTCAGACGGTGATCCTGTCCTATACTGTATAAACACACGTAAGCGAAAAGCACTCAGGCATACATACACACACACATACGCACGCACACGCACACGCACACACACACACACTAATAATAATAATAATAATAACAATGGCTGCTTCTCATGTTCAAGGCTGCCCGGCTGAGAGCCATTTAGACGTGAATTTGTTTAAGGTCTAAATGCTGTCGACAACACAACGACCACACTCTGAGTTAAAGAGCTGTATGACCCAAACCAAATAATAATCCGAGAAAGATCGGACAACTCGCCAACTGCACTGGCTAGCCATTACCTAATTTCACCCTGCCCGGGAATCGAGCCCAGGTCCATTCACTTACAAGGCGAGCATGTTGACTATATACACCACTTAAGTTTTTGTAATATTAAACACAATTTTAGACATACACAAACATTTACGAAGAACATTATTAATTCACACATAGTTGAGTGAGTGTGTGTGTGTGTGTGTGTGTGTGTGTGTGTCCGCATGTGTGTGTGTGTGTGTGTGTGTATGCGTGTGTGTACATCAAGTTATTTAAGAGTGATATTATCAGAGGTTCATAAAGCTCATCATTACCGGTAATTTTCTATTTTTAATGCCTAAAATTGGACAAAGTTTTAACCTGAAAAATATTACTTTAATCGAGACACAAAAACCCTGAAGAAGAGAACAACTAATTCTTATAAAAGTAAATAACTATCATACTTTTATGTCTGTCTGTGTCTGTCTGTCTGTCTGTGGAATAGTTCTTGATCTTCCTCCCAAGACAGACCTTAATACCCCCCATCCCTCTTCTTTTTCTTCCTCCTCCTCCTCCACATATCTATTGTCCTCTTCTTCCTCCTCTACATCCCTCTTCTCCTCCCCTCCACCATAACACCATAATGATAATCCCTCATAAGCCACCCCATTATAACCAATTTTCATCGCTACACTCAACAGATCATAAACTGTTGAGGGGCCTTCAGGTTAGGTCAGGTCAGGTTAGGTTAGGTTAGGTTAGGTCAGGTCAGGTCAGGTCAGGTCAGGTCAGGTTCACAATGGATCAAAGCAAATTAGAATCCCGTGGTCAGGTATGCTGTACAGGTGCATTCCATAATCCCATTGGTATTAAATGTGTGGGAGGATTAAATTATTTCATATCTATTTACGGAGTTACATAAAGTTCCTTAATATCCAACACCAATATTTACAAACACTTCCTTGTATTATGGAGTGAAACTTGATGTTATTTTGGAGATATTTGTAATAAAGAGAAATGTTCGCTGACTCTAAACCAAAGATGTGATAAATGAACGTACATACAGAACAGCTGCCGCAAGCAAAAAATTATACCATACTAATATTTTTAAGGTCATAGGTCAAAACTCAAGGTCAAACTTTTTAAGGTCATAGGTCAAAACTCAAGGTCAAACTTTTTAAGGTCATAGGTAAAAACTCAAGGTCGGACTTTTAAGGTCATAGGTCAAAACTCAAGGTCGGAATTTTTAAGGTCATAGGTCAAAACTCAAGGTCGGACTTTTTAAGGTCATAGGTCAAAACTCAAGGTCAAACTTCCGATAAACTGAAAAAATAAATGAATTGTAGTTATTGTATTAATATACATCATTAACCACTATACTGTACAAGTCATTGATTATAAATTTCTGAGACTGATTAACTACGGAAAATATGAGTCAGATAAAAAGATGAGAAGGTCACCGTTACTAGAGAGCTAAATTGGCCAAGATACCACAAGACAAGGTAAAAGAATACAGGTGAATACTGAACAAATTTATCATACAGGTAAGACAGAAATTTTCTTAACCTAGTATTATTCCTGGATGCTTTAAGTCAGCACACGATGACGCGCACACACACAACATAAGAACATAAGAACATAAGAATGGAGGAAACTGCAGCGGGCCTATTGGCCCATACTGGGCAGTCCCGTTTACACCCAACCCCTATTGCTCATATGAGCATCCAACCTATGTTTGAAGCAATTCAGCGTATTCGAGTTAATGATGATATTTGGTAACTTGTTCCATTCATCACTACTCTGTTTCCAAACCAGTGTTTACCTATTTCGCCTAAATCTAAATTTGTCTAATTTAAAACCATTGTTACGAGTTCGCTCTGGTTGGATAATTTGAGTACCTTTGTAATGTCCCCTTTGTTTAGCCCTGCCTTCCATTTATACACTCTATCAGGTCGCCCCTCGCTCTACGTCTCTCGAGGGAGTGCAAATTAAGATGCTTTAACCTGTCTCTATACTCAAGGTTCCTAATGCCGGGATTAGTCTTGTCATTCTCCTCTGAATTCTTTCCAAAGGATTCTATATCCATTCTGTAATACGGTGACCAGAACTGAACTGCGTAATCCAGGTGTGGTCTCACAAGAGCAAGATACAGTTTTAGGATGACCTCGCTAGTCTTGTAACTAACACTCCTTTGTATGAACCCAAGTACTTTATTAGCCTTGTTACGAGCAAAAACACATTGTTTACTTGGCTTAAAGTTCCTACTTATCATTACTCCTAAATCTCTCTCGCAGTCGGATTTCTCTATGGCATCGTTGTTCATCTGGTATCTGGTTTCCCTGTTTACATCTCCTATACTGAGTACTTTACATTTGTCGACATTGAATTTCATCTGCCATTTTTCAGACCACACACTTAAGCTGAGTCAGAGATCAAAGTCAAACCATCACTGGTACAATAACTGTTTGTGTTTTAGAATATCTCAAGGGGAGGAAGACCAGACTTACAGAACAGGTATAACATGAAATACCTTTTGAGAGTTATAGGTCATTATCAAAAGGTCACTGGAACTATACATCACTATTAAATTGTTTCCACTGTTTTTTGTTGAAATTAATTTAGGCACAGCCGGTGTTTCGCATAGTGTATGTGTCTTAATATAGGCATAGTTTATGTGAGTATATGTTTGTTAGCATAGCATGTGTGTCTCAGTGTTGACATGCCGAGTATATCTCAGTTTTGGCATAGCGTGTGTAGTGCATTCCAGAGGCAGGCGAAGATTTACACCCTCAACTGACTGGGTTTCGTGTGTATTCCACTACAACAACGAGCATTGCCCAGCGTGCTTGTTCAGTTTACCTTCATCGCTCTTTAATACGTGGGAACAACACAAAAGGCGGTTTTCTGTACAGTCTTACAACACCAGTGACGATCAATCCTGTGTCGTCCAGGGCAGAGTTGGATCCTGACATCAATTATACAGACATTCCACTCCACCAATTCTATTTATCTCATTCCACTCTTAGGTAAGGTGGATCAAAGGGTATAGAAACCTAGAAGGGGGAAATAACATTGGTGGAAAGCTAGAGTGGAAACCGACAGGAAAATACCTCCCCCTCCCCACAAAAATATTTAACACACGGGTAGAAAAATCAACACACATTGTATATATCCTGACTTTACACATGTAGTATACCAAGTGAATCTATAACACCCACGGAGATTCACAACACTTCAAACTAAACTATCTTACAAAGCCTAACGTGTCCTTAATTAGATCAGGTTGGGTATAGTGATTCTATTTCATCAGGTGAGGGTTGGGAAGCCTTGTGTTCTCCCGTTAAAGGACCAGCTTGTTACCTATGCCTGTAAACCTTTTTTTAAAACACAATTATGATTAGATTAAGTTAGGTTAGGTTAGGTTAGGATAGGTTAAGTTAGATTGGGTGAAGTATGGTTAATCCGTGAATTTAAAAAAAAAATTTTAATCTTCGTTTCGTTAATCTGACAATTTATTTTCGTGGGAGTATCAACAGCAAGAAGCACCAGGGTTGTATGCAGAGATGGGGGCCACAAGCATAATGAATTAACGAGCTTCAAACACTAAACAACCTTGAATGACAGACCACAAACGACACAATCTCTTCCCCTGATAACACTAATTACTAAAAAAAAATATACCAGATTAAACTCTTCTTATACACAGGAAGAGCCAAGAGTGCTTAAAGGAAGTTAGTTTGATTTTTTATAATATCAGTAATATCGATTCTAACATTACAAAGTTGTTTATCCGTCAAAGACTTTTTATGCATTTTTATAATTTTATATTTATTCCCCGATATCCTGAGTATGTCCATTCGTGTGTTCGTTTCCGTGTATGATCATGTGTTATTGTGTTCGTGTGTCGTCCGTAGGTTCGTGTGTTCATCTCTCTAGGAAGGAAGTTTAACCCTGACAGCTTGAATAAAGGACCCTGGCCAAACTCTGTACCTGACATGACCCAACCTAACCTAAACACAATTTAAACTAAACTGAACACGACTAAACCATGCTGCTATCTATCTAAATTTTGTCAAGCTCAAATAATCCTTTCACCACTGTCATACACCCACCAACCCACAGTCATACACCCATCAACCTACAGTCATACACCCACCAACCCACAGTCATACACCCACCAACCCACAGTCATACACCACCAACCCGCAGTCAAACACTCAACCCACAGTCATACACCCACCAACCCACAGTCATACACCCACCAACCCACAGTCATACACCCACCAACCCACAGTCATACACCCACCAACCCACAGTCATACACCCACCAACCCACAGTCATACACCCATCAACCCACAGTCATACACCCATCAACCCACCCATCAACCCACCCAGTCATACACCCATCAACCCACAGTCATACACCCCAACCCACAGTCATACACTCACCAACCTACAGTCATACACCCACCAACCCAGTCATACACCCACAACCCAGTCATACACCCACCAACCCACAGTCATACACCCACCAACCCACAGTCATACACCACCAACCCACAGTCATACACCCACCAACCCACAGTCATACACCCACCAACCCGCAGTCATACACCCACCAACCCACAGTCATACACCCATCAACCCACAGTCATACACCCACCAACCCACAGTCATACACCCACCAACCCACAGTCATACACCCACCAACCCGAGTCATACACCCATCAACCCACAGTCATACACCCATCAACCCGCAGTCATACACCCACCAACCCACAGTCATACACTCACCAACCCACAGTCATACACCCACCAACCCACAGTCATACACCCACCAACCCACAGTCATACACCCAGCCTCTGTATCTGACTTTACCTGACCTGACTTAACCAGATCCAATCAAGAAACCCATTATTTTTCACCTCTATTACACCTTGAAGCAGGTATTGAGGCCACCTGACCTGACCTCAATTACTCTGCAGTATTCCCAAGGCATCTGACCACCTCTGCTAGCGTATTCAGTACACCTAACATGACATGACCTGACCTGGCCTGGCCTGACCTCCAAGAACGAGAAAATATACCCAAGATCTATTTAAATCTATCCCAGAAATTTAAACCTTCAATATATTTGTTTTTAGTTCATTGGTTATGTCTTTGTTTTGCTCTTGTGTTTACGGTTCTTGTTTATGAATTAAAGAAACGATAAGAGAATCCAGCCCGTCAAACTTCTACTGATAATCACAACTCGAATTATGCAACTGAAGAACAACAACAACAATAAAAAGAACAAGAACAAAAAGAACAGCAGGATATAATTCCTATAGAACCTCATGACTAGTTTATTAATGCCTTAAGAAACACTAACAACAATCCTCAGCCAACACGGACCTACAAAACATCAACAAGGTGACGACAACAACAGCTCAAACGCTCCAGCTTAACACCTACAAATTTCCGGGAGTTTAGTGTCGCTACATGAAACAAACACGGCGGCGAGTCCTACAGCTACACACTGTAATGGTCGGCGGAGCAAAGGACGAGACAGCGACGCGTACTCATTGGTGGAGCTTTAATAACAACAGCATGTGGTAACTAGGAGATGTGTGTGTGTTGTGAGGTAGTGAAGGACCACAACATCTCACGTTTTGTGTTACACGTCAAAGACTGAACAATGTGAAGCAGCGGCCCTCCCCCCACACCACGCTGCCTGTAGTAACACCACCGTTAATAAAGGACAAAACGGTACAATATGGAGGTGGGGGGTGGCGTGTGGACAAGGCACGAGAGAGCGGCCTTGTTAATATGATGGTCACCAGACACGGCCAACACCAGGTGGCGGGTGTAGCTCTTCCTGCTGAATAAAAACCAAGAGCGAGTTTGACGGCGCTACACGAACACCGTCCTCAAGGGGGACATCTTGGACTCGAGTGTGAGAGATAGAGACTCCCAAACAATCAAACACGTCTGGTTAATTCCTTCACTTTTATATAAGAACACATTCGTCTTCAACTAAACACGATTTCTTTTCAACTTCTCCTAAAAAAATTCCTCTTCGACTCCAAGGCTGAAATTCGAGTCCCACTTGAAACGAATAAAATAAAATATATGTGAAGAGAAAATGTAAATAGTGTGTTTGACTGTGTGAGGCTGATGGAAGCAACACTAATTATGCTGTATAATGGGTTGTGTTCAGTAAGGTCAGAGTGATTAGTGGCGCGCGCCATCACCACTTCCCGCCTCCTATACACGCCCCTACACCCACCACGCCTCCCTCTTGCCCAACTCAACACGCCCACTTAGCTACCCCTACACGCCCCTTACCCTCCCCCCACCATACACCACGCCCCTTGCTGCCTACCCCTTACGCGCCCCCACCCCTCCACACCACGCCCACCCACTCATCGTACACTAATAAGGTGATAAGATTACCTCATCATGACACTGGTGTGAATCAGCATCAGGAACTCACCTTCCCCTGCATCAAGGTGCCCACCCTCACCCACCCTACCTGGCAGCCACTCACCTGCGTATTATACCACCTGACACGGGAAATCACACACACACGGGATGACACGGTAGAACACAGTGCTTGTAAGGTAAATAGAAGCCAGTCTTAATGGGTCCCAACCTTAAACTATTAGGACTGAGGCCCATTAGTATTGAGAGCCGTCAGGATTGGGACTCATTAAGACTGAGGCCTATTAAGACTGGAACCATTAGGCCTGTGGTATCTTTGGACTGAGGCTCATTAGGACTGAGAACCATTGGAAATGTGACCCATTAGAATTGGGGCCCATTAAAACTGGGACCCAATAGGACTGGGCCCCATTAGGACTAGGGCCCATTAGGACAGGGGTTCATTTGATAAGATGCCCACCTAGTAAAAGTGCAAAAGAGGGCATGCAAGATTATTCTCTCCCCTTCCTACTCCACATATCAAGAAACGCTCAACACACTGACCTTTTCGACTCTCACTGACCATCACCACGACCTCATCTGCAAATTTGGTAAGAAGCTTCTACACCATCCTCGACACCGGCTCCTACTACCACCTGAGATCCCTAGCCCGAGAATTGCTGTTTGACACCACAACCGCATCCAGCCCATAAGTGCACGAACTGATCGCTATAAGAACAGCCCAGTCCCAACCATTGTAAAATTATCAATAACTTGTAATAAACCAGTGTATTCACTCCCAGTAAATACTACTTCTTGCACTGTCACTATGTTGAAATGCACTGTAGTTTGAGCTTTTCCCCATCTAGTTATTATATATCTTATTTGTATCACTTATGTTGTATATTATTTGTAATTCGAAACCCATTCCCCAAATATGTAACTGTATATTTTCAGCCTTCTGGCTGCCAAGCTCTTTCAATAAACCGTTAATTATTATTATTATTATTATTACTCTTAATTCTACCAGTTGAATCACAGGTGATGGCCGTCAGCCACGGTAGTTGAACACCAACTCAAAACAAGGGTTCGACTCCCTAATGAGAAAAATGTCCAATAAACAACATTTCAGGTCGAGTTGTTTACATATTGAATGGGGGACAGCCATCTTGTTTCCCTTTTTCACCGGGGGATTCTGCCGGCCGGTGTCACGACATGGCCGCCGGAGCCCATATAGCCCCTTTGTTACTACTGCTGCCGGATACACCTGTGTTGTAACCATAGGTGTATCTGGCACCTATACACACCTGCCTCGAAGTCAGGTGTAACCACCACCTGTACACACCTGTACATCACACACCACAACACCTTCCACACTCCCAACCAAACTTAAAGCAATTATTATATATCTATAGTGTAACTAACTACACATTACAATACACTGAAATAATAAAACAAAAATATATTCAGAATCTAAGAGCAGTATAGGAGAATAATCCTTAAATACAAACTCTATAAAACTTAATCTTGGTTACACCGCATTTTTTTCAGTAAGACAATATATATAATTACATTGGGCAGTCCATTACCACAAATTACACTGATAAACGGTACGTAATGGATACTGAATTACAAGTCTCATAACTAAGTCTGGCTAAAACAGTGGTAGACATTGTTTAGACATAAGCCAGTTGACTGCTGAGGTGAACATTAAACTAGTATGATAAAAATAGCAACCAATGATTTGAAGATTAATTAATGCAAATGTGAAATACCTAAGAGAATAGCAAATAAATGAAATACACCAACGCGATAAATAAATAAGAATGAATGGAAAATTATTGAACAATAAAATGAAAATAAGAAAACGAATAAACAGTAAAATGAAAATAAGTAAGAATAAAAAAAAGAATAACAATTACTACAATAAAACTAAATAAAACAAAATAAACAGAAAAGAATAAGAAACACAATAAATAAATAACACAGCAACACAAACAACATCATTTACTGTGTTACTTCACATCAACGTGTCCAACATTTGTCTTGACTCCATTTTCGTGAATATAACACACATCCCGGTAAAAAAAAACACCAACGACAACAATAAATAAATAAACATTAAAAATAAATTCAATATATTTTGCCTAAGATTTTTTTTACTACGAAGTCAGGGCAAAAAGTTTGTATACGAATCTTCCTCAACATAATGCGGGAAGCAGTTCTTTCACCACAGTTATACTCGTAGGTTATACTGTAGAGATCCCCGTGTTCAGAATACAGAGCCACTTATTGACGGTACAGTTACAGCCATTTATTGACGGTACAGTTACAGCCACTTATTGACGGTGCAGTTACAGCCACTTATTGACGGTACAGTTACAGTCCAAACTTCTTGTACACTTGGGGGCGGTTGACAACATGTGAACGCTGCTTGCATTATAAATTGTCAGAATAAAAAACTAAAAAAAAAATCCGATACTAAGAAAAAACTGAGTAAATTAATGTTAAAATATCAATCTACCTTACCTACATCACCTCCTTAAGTAGATGGTATATTATCCAGCATGTCCAGGGAATACCCGAGGAACCGACTCTATTCAGAGATAGTGAAGAAAACAAATTAAGTGAGATAGTAGTGACTAGTAACGATGTTAGTAAGCAAATAGACAAACTAAAGCCTAATAAGTCACCTGGTCCCGATGAGATATTTGCCAGAGTATTAAAGGAATGTAAGGAAGAGCTTAGTATGCCCTTAGCAAAGTTGTTTAACATGTCATTAAAAACAGGTGTAGTACCAGAATCCTGGAGGATAGCGAATGTAATACCGATTTTCAAGAAGGGGATAGATCACTATCCTCTAACTACCGCCCAATCAGTCTAACATCAATAGTAGGCAAATTACTGGAAGCAATCATTTCAAACTCTATTCGAAATCACCTGGAGAAGCACCGATTGATCAATGATTCCCAGCATGGCTTCACAAGCGGACGTTCTTGCCTAACTAATCTATTAACATTCTTTTCATCAGTTTTCGAATCGGTGGACGAGGGGCACAATTATGATGTGGTTTATCTCGACTTTAGCTTAATGCCTTCGACAGAGTCCCCCACGAAAGACTAATTAGAAAGGTAGAAGCTCATGGCATCAAAGGTGACACCCTTAAATGGATTAGGGCGTGGTTACAGGACAGGAAACAGCGAGTGAGCATTAACGGCACTAAGTCCCATTGGAGCAACGTCACAAGTGGAGTTCCCCAAGGCTCAGTACTTGGACCACTATTATTTATTATATACATAAACGACATAGATATCGGCATTGACAGCAACATAAGTAAATTTGCTGATGACACTAAAATAGGACGTGTTATCAAATCTGACGAGGACTCGGCAAAACTACAGGAAGATCTAAACAAATTTTTCGAATGGTCTGAAAAATGGCAGATGAAATTCAACGTCTACAAATGTAAAGTACTCAGTATAGGAGATGTAAACAGGGAAACCAGATACCAGATGAACAACGATGCCATAGAGAAATCCGACTGCGAGAGAGATTTAGGAGTAATGATAAGTAGGAACCTTAAGCCAAGTAAACAATGTGTTTTTGCTCGTAACAAGGCTAATAAAGTACTTGGGTTCATACAAAGGAGTGTTAGTTACAAGACTAGCGAGGCCATCCTAAAACTGTATCTTGCTCTTGTGAGACCACACCTGGATTACGCAGTTCAGTTCTGGTCACCGTATTACAGAATGGATATAGAATCCTTGGAAAGAATTCAGAGGAGAATGACAAGACTAATCCCGGGCATTAGGAACCTTGAGTATAGAGACAGGTTAAAGCTGTTCTTATGTATTGTCTAAAATAATACAGTATAATTGGTTATTTTACTTCAATTATGACTTTGTGTGATAATAGGACATAGTACCATAATAAACCTTTTCTCGAACTGTTAAATAACTCAACAAAAATAATAATAATCCATTCTAAACAACGGATTATCAGACGTAGATGTCATAATTCAGCTCATCATAATTATCCATACACTCTCGTGTATAAATTCCACCGTCAAAATTTGTATTGTCGGAAGAAGTTTTACTGTCTGAATGTCTGTCTAATTCTACAAAAACTCTCCGTTAGTATCCGTCTATTTCCTCTGTTACCTCATCACTTAAGAGTATTACAAAATATTACCACTGACTGTAACACCTGATGTGCAATGTGCATACTCATATTTATAATCCTGTGTATTTTGTAACTGAAAGAAAATACAGGTACAGGAATATTTAGTTACTCTTGCGGTATACAAAATCATACATCTATCTATCTATCTATCTACTGTATCTATCTATCTATCTATCTATCTACTGTATTTATCTATTTATATCAATTTTATTAACTCACCTGTACCATTAATCATCAGTATATTTATCTTAATCTTCTTCCCATTTTGATTTATTCCTCTTAACAATGTATGTATCTACACCCACAAACATACCTACTATCCACTCCCAAACACCCACAAACAAACCTACTATCCACTCCCTACACCCACAAACATATCTATTATCCACGCCCTACACCCACAAACATGCCTACTATCCACGCTCTACACCCACAAACATACCTACTATCCACGCTCTACACCCACAAACACACCTACTATCCACGCCCCACACCCACAAACAAACCCACTATCCACGCCCCACACCCACAAACAAACCTACTATCCACGCCCCACACCCACAAACAAACCTACTATCCACGCCCTACACCCACAAACAAACCTACTATCCACGCCCTACACCCACAAACAAACCTACTATCCACGCCCCACACCCACAAACAAACCTACTATCCACGTCCCACACCCACAAACAAACCTACTATCCACGCCCCACACCCACAAACAAACCTACTATCCACGCCCTACACCCACATACAAACCTACTATCCATGCCCTACACCCACAAACAAACCTACTATCCACGCCCTACACCCACAAACAAACCTACTATCCACGCCCTACACCCACAAACAAACCTACTATCACGCCTACTTACAAACAAACCTATCCGCCTTTCACCTAAACATACCTACTATCCACGCCCTACACAAACAAACCTACTATCACGCCTACACCCTGAAACAAACCCACTATCCCGCCCCCTGCACACAAACAAACCTACTATCGCCCTACACCCTATAAGCAAACCTGCTATCTACTTCCCACCTGACAAACCTACTATCCACGCTACACCCACAAACAAACCAACTATCCGCCCTACACCTGAAGCAAACCCTCTATCCGCCCTACACAAACAAACCTATCACGCCTACTTACAAACAAACCAACTATCACGCCCTACACAAACAAACCTACTATCACGCCCTACACCCACAAACAAACCTGCTATCACGCCCTACACCCACAAACAAACCTACTATCCGCCCCTACACCTAACAAACAAACCTACTATCCACGCTCTACACCCACAAACAAACCTACTATCCACGGCCCACACCCACAAACAAACCTACTATCCACTCCCTACACCCACAAACAAACCTACTATTCACTCCCTACACCCACAAACAAACCTACTATCCACGGCCCACACCCACAAACAAACCTACTATCCACTCCCTACACCCACAAACAAACCTACTATCCACGGCCCACACCCACAAACAAACCTACTATCCACTCCCTACACCCACAAACAAACCTACTATCCACGCCCTACACCCACAAACAAACCTACTATCCACGTTCTACACCCACAAACACACACTACCCACCACCTACACCCACAATAGAGTAAAGGAGGAATACAGAGTGTACTTACTCAGGGTAGCCATACCACTCTGGGTGGTTGATCCTTAGTGCAGCAGGAAAGAGAAAAATTATAAGTGGGTCATTCTATTCCTCGTGTGATGGATGGAAGGATGGAAGGATGGATGGATGGATGGATGGATGGGAGACTGAATGGGAGGATAGATGGGTAGATGGGTGACTGAATGGGATGAGAGATGGGTAGGTGGGTGAATCGGTGGATGGATAAACAGCTAACTGGATGAATGGACATATGGACTTGGATGGCATATTTGGATGTAAAACCCTACGATATGAAGAACATTTTGGACGTATAAACCCATGACAATTAACACCATTTTGGACTTACATCACAGGAAACAGGTAAAACATTTCTGTGATCGTCCTTCAATAATTCCATACGCCAACCTTACCTGCATTTATCTCAATTACAGTATAAAATTTTAGTGTTAATTTCAGCATCGGAATCAATCAATCAATCTCTCTCTCTCTCTCTCTCTCCCTCTCTCTCTCTCTCTCTCTCTCTCTCAAGATGGAAAATTTCATGACGTAAAATCCGATGAAAACTCGACCCTGTTTATACGTGTTGCTTCGAGGTTTTGTTTTCACGTTAACCTCATGTTTCGTTTCGATAAATGACACATATCACAGGAGGTGAACTACAAACTGAACTTTGACCTGACACCAACGACCGACCGACGGAAGATGGGGCTTCGGGTTTAGTCGTATCCCATTTGAGAGTTTTATGAATGTGAAGCCCCGGATTAGTCAACAAACCCTACAGCTCAATTTGGATTCGAACTTGTGCATCTTGTTCTTGAATCAGAACCTTATCTCACACATATATGGGGGTTAGGTTAGGTTGGGTTGGGTTAGGTTGGGTTAGGTTGGGTTGGGTTAGGTTAGATTGGGTTAGGTTAGGTGAGCCGTGTCCATCACAACCAGACAATTATCCCCGTCCACCAGATCTTCCCTTTAACAAATCAGGCCGCACCTCGATTATGCGGTTCAGTTCTGGTGCCCCTATTATAGAATGGATATAAATTCACTAGAGTCGGTGCTTCGAAGAATGACAAAAATGATTCTGGGACTTAGAAACCTTCCATATCAGGATAGGTTACAGAAACTTAACTTGCATTCCCTAGAAAGACGAAGAGTGCGGGGAGATATGATAGAAGTATTTAAGTGGGTGAAAGGAATCAATAAAGGGGATATAGATAAAGTTCTTATAATATCCGAGCAGGATAGGACTCGGAGCAACGGATTCAAGTTGGATAAGTTTAGGTTTAGGAGGGAGATAGGAAGAAACTGGTTCACAAATAGGGTGGTGGACGAGTGGAACAAGCTTAGCAACTTTGTAGTAAGTGCGGGAACTCTGGAAAGTTTCAAAAAGAGGCTAGATAGATTCATGGATGATAGAGAGTGGTAGTAACTCTCGACAGGAGCTGTCATGCACAGGCCAACCGGCCTATTGCAGACTCCTTATTTTCTTATGTTCTTATGTTCTTAAATCCTCAACATAAAAGACAAATTCACCTCCATGTGTTAAAATCTTACTACACTACATTACCGTCACCACTATACCAAACCTGTGTAATATTAACACACTAATACACTATTAAGACATCACCAAATCCATCAATAAACAGTACATCTTCCTTTACACGTGATTAGAAAGAAAAACAGGAAAATATGCCCAGAATCTCAATTTCATTCACTAACATTACGAAAAATTACAAGAGTTAAGAGTCAAAGCAAGATATGTGCTGTACGCAATGTTGATGTTATTTTGTTCGCCATCATTGTGTCCTAAAGTTAATCTGTTTTGTGAAGTATATCCTCGGACTTGGGAACAAATCATCATGTGTACCTTTGAGTATTAAGGTCTTGATCCATTTCCTTGATGTCTACCGTTTGGAACAGGTAACACCACCACAATTGTTTTAACCAAGACGAAAACGGAAGAAAAAAAAAGCTTCTACAAATATCAAGTATTAATTTTCTCTCTTTACAGGATCTAATACTCTTGGAAATGTGTTTAAATTAATCTGATTTGTTTTCATTTATTGTCGATCCTTCATAAGAGGACTCGTGGATCCCCCGAGCCTAGCCGGCCATTTTGTTTACATTTTTCGGTCGCTCTAAAATACCATTAAACAATATTGAGTATAAACGTTTGGCTCAACTGATGATCTCAAACATGTCCCAACATTTTTTTGCCTCAACTCCACATTCTGTAACTCATTTAGGTAGATGTCCCTCACTACACATACACTGGACTATGTGTAATGTTGCAGCTAATGTGTTATCAAGATATTGCACATTATAAGTTCATGTGTGGTCATTATTATATCAAACGGAGGAATTTTAAAGAGCTATTCCACCACCTGTATCATTAGTTGTCGCCAGGTAAAGGAATGTTTAGGTAGATTATATTTTATTTACTGTAATTAAGTTTCAATACCTAAGACGTTCCACTATAAGAGTCTTTCAACCTCAGGTAAGGTCTTAAGACTTTCTACTCTAGGTCTTACACCCTGGAGTAGCTGTATCGTCCACTTAGGTAATTTACTCCACAAGGAACTACAAGTTACACCTTGATGTAATACTTCATTTACTGCCAAACTTTATAGGGAAATATTTTTTCACAAAAAATTTCAAGTTACAATTTCACATAATAAGTCACATTACAAACGTTCCTTCGGCTTACAGTTAAACTTTGCAATGTCAAGATATTTTTTTCACTGCAGAGGAAAGTATCCGTCATCATCATCATCACCACACACACACACACACACACACACACACACGCGCGCGCGCGCGCGCGCTCAAAGACAAAACTCCTGTATCCAGATTCTCAAAAGTTTATAAATTAAATTCTTCCCTAAAATTAAACAGACAATACATCTATTAATCATAGAGTATGTGAACAATATCGACGCCATATTGGTTACCATCTTTGAGTCATATAATTAGTTAGCTACATAAATTAGTTCATTAGCACAATTCAGCAGAAATAAATCAACGTGTATTTACTTTTCTCCAGGGCATAAAAATGACACAATTGACATCTACATAAAGTGACTGACCAAGGGTAGATATTGGCTACCTTTTGTGTTACTTTGAGGTCGTAAGAACACACAGAGCTGCTCTTAAGGATGTTTACCACAATACACCTCAACCAGTTTCTCATTCACAAAAGTCAAACAATAAATCTGGTTCAAAAGATGCACCGTAAATTTTATTAGAATAAAATAATCAATTACTGTATTATTGCATTGAGGCGAATAGTCTTATGGTGTTAAGATGTGTTCTTAAGCCACGAAGGTAAACAAAAGGTATTCAATATCTGCCTTGGTTGACGATGATCTGTAGACGTTAGCAAATCCTCCTCCTCCTGCTCTCGAGTAAGGTAAAGAAGGCCTCACCTGACCAAAATTGTTAATTAAGATAGATTACATGAAGATTAACCCTCCCAGCTTATTTCAACTAATGATTAACCTAACGCTACATGGGAAGTTAAGTTAGGTTAGATTAAGTTAGATTAAGTTAGGTTAGGTTAGGGTAGGGTAGGGTAGGGTAGGGTAGGGTAGGGTAGGGTAGGTCAGGTCAGGTCAGGTCAGGTCAGGTCAGGTCAGGTCAGGTCAGGCAGTGCCAGTGTAGTTAATCTTGAGGTTAAATAAACTAGAGGCTAATCTTCACATGAGCCACTAAGACACTTTGACGGAGGCGGTTACGTACAACAGGAAAGCTCTGATAACATATAATGTATAGCATATACCGTTTAAGTTGCGTCAGCCGCTCTATACACCACTTATTGACCTACTCATTCACTGCCGTAGAAATATTTACTTCTAACAGGTTTCTATATGGTTCCCAGTCATTATAATACGACCTTGTAAAATCAAATGATCTAAATTAAACTAAACTTATCCAAATTAAACTTATTAGCTAACAAATCCTTCTAAAACACGATATATGCAAATCAAAAGTTCTAAATTCAACTTAACTTATCGTAATATAACTAAACCATTTTAATTAAACCTAACCTAAACACCTCAAGTGCCACAAACAGAAGGAAAAAACACCTTTAATATTATCGTGTAAGAAGCCCCTGTAACCCACTAACTCAAGGTAATGCATCTATATCAATCTACCTGCGTCGGAAGCTCTATACGTGACTATGATCGTTACCCACTGCTGGAGAACATTTGTACTTCTATAATTACCCCTGGAGAAACAATGCACCAATTTACGATTTATTTATTTTATTTTCATTTATTTTTTATTCTTGGTCCATACTGTAAACACCGCCCGCTTGTGAGTTCCGTCAGCCATTTTGATCTAACTTTCGGGGATTCTAAAATAAACTATAAATAAATAAATAAATAAATAAATAAATAAATAAAACAAGCATCTTTTGTTTTTCTAACCCATGAGCTGTGAGTCTTCATTATATACTTCAACATTACTGTAAACTAAGGCTAGAGAGGGTGTGTACAGTACTAGTGGAGCCAAGACGAGAAGGTATTTCAAATCCCTAAAGGGTTTTACAAGTGGAGAGTCTTACAAGTGGAGGGTCTTACAGGTGGAGGGTCTTACAAGTGGATGGTCTTACAGGTGGAGGATTTTAATAAGGATAAATACAGCAAGTCTTGCAGTTGAATCAGCCAAGTCGAGGAAAACTCTTAAGAGTCATGTAACTTCTACCTGATGTTACCTGTAATCAAGCTAAGGTATATGTAAGAAGAATATTATCTCGTTACTATCCATTCCTCTTCCACTATCCTGCGAGATGGTGTATTAATAGGCACAGATACTCATGATAAAGAAGGAATAAAGAGAAAGACGCAAGATACCTATAAAATGCGACAGAATATACCTACACATGCGTAATCCTAACCCATCCCAACCCAACCCAACCCTATCCTACCCTCAGCTTCACCACAGTACTCAAAGTCATTCTTGGTATCAGAGTGACGCATAAACACCCTGTATCGCCTAAGACACATTTGAATCGGATGGTTCGTTGACGGTTTTATTTCTTCGGTATAAACCAGTGAAGCAATTAGTTCGTGGGAACAATGAGTCAAAATACTTCACATCAGCTTCGTTTACGACCTCCAGCTGATATTTACTTCTGTTGTCTATATCAATCACATTTTATAATGAAAACAAAAATATGGTTAGTTACTTATAAATGAAAATAAATCATACTTAGATACTTAGGAGTGGGGAAAAAAGATACTTAAGATACTTAAAAATGAAAACACTCTTTGATACTTAAATTAGGACAAAATAAACGGACATAAAGATTTAACTATGAGCGGTGGATATTACGACATGTACCGGCTATCAATACAGAAGCGCTATTTAGCCGTGAAGTTCTCTCAGAAACCCAACAAGACAATATGTGGTCACGTAAAAATTTCAGGTTAATTTTTAACACCATCCGTCATTTTAAACCTTGGCACCTGTAGATTAAGAAAATATATATGGTGATATTTTTTCTGATGGGATAAAGGTCGTATTTGTCCAGAGAAGAGAGGAAAAAAATCACTTGAGAGGCATGACGCACAGAGTGTCTAAGGTGATAAAAGATCATATACTACCATTTGGGTTTCAAATTAAGTTCATTACATAAAATATCAAACTCATAAAGATTACAAAAGAACAGAACACCATGAGCTCTCTACAGCTATTGTCAGCTGTCAATATGCTGATGTACAGAAGCTACACAATGTTATTGGTGACTGTAATCCCAGGAAAATGATGCTCTTATAAACTTGGTAACTGGAGCTGTAATGCCAGAAAATGCCAAATATGACAATCTATGTGCATATGAAGTTGGAAGACAAAATTATGAAAATTTTGTCAAGGAACATATTGTTGGTCCATTGGGCATCTGGGAAAAGCTGTCCAAGGTTAATCTACTGTCGTGGAAAGCAGCAAATAAGACTTCAACCATCAAATTGTTATCACAAGTTATAGAACTTAAGCAGGACATACAGTATATGCATCACAGAAGGGCAGCACTGTACATATCAAGTCACCAGACACTGATGTGTTTGGCATATTAAAGTAGCCTCAACTTGGAGAAAATACAAGTATGATAACAGGAACTGGTGAGCGACGACACATTGGGCAGAGAGCCTTACAGGTTTCCATGCCTTCACAGGATCTGACTGCATTGGAAAATTTGTTGGCAAAGGAAAGAAAGCATGTTGGAGCACTTTGATGAAATCTAACACAAAAGTCCTAGATGCATTCAAGATGCTGAGTAGACCAAATGCACTCCAGCAGACATGTACAGTATATTGGTCTAGAGGAATTTGTATTTAAGCTCTACTGTCCACGAATGACTTTCACTAAACTGTCAAAACTTAGATGGCATCTCTTCAAGATAACGCAGGCAGAAGCTGGAGAACTACCAGCGACTGCAGCAACTCTAAAGTATCATATATTGAGAGGAAGGTATCAAGCTCTTCTGTGGTCTTGTGATGCAGACAGTGAAATCACAGAACTTGTTAAATGTGGATGTGGCGTCAGGAAATGTGGTTCATTGTCATGTTCATACAGAAAGAATCAGAAAGAATAGCATGACATGCACCGAGATGTATAACTGTCAAGCAGATGATGAGAAATGCCTAAACAAGGTGAAGGAATCGGTTGTACACAGAAGACACTGATGACGAGGACTGAAGCAATGTCGTAAATAATAACTTGTGACTTGTATACACATGATGTATAACACTACAAACTTTTAATAAATATAAAACGGTGGTTCTAAGCTTTTCAGATAATGGTAATAAGTATATGTTTAATTTCCAGTATTTGTCTTTAGCAATTAATTTTACTTACTGCAATCTCTTCTTTGCCAGAGACAGGATGGTATATATGAGCAGCCATGTTTGTAACACATTTAAGATATTATAACAGCATTCATAATATATTACGTTAAATTGTAATGATATAATACTACATGTTCATAGGTTATTAGTCATGTTTTAAGTTACTTAGGAGTTAATGGTAATACGTCTGTGGTTCATTACGCCGCTCTTTGATAAAACTTCTTTAATGGCATAAAACTTATAATAAACCGTTCAGAAAAAATTACACCACAGTTCCTTAACATAGTTTATAAGGATTATTACGATGTATGGTGTCAAAAATTAACATGAAATTTTTACGGGATTACTTAAGCTCCTACACTAAAACCTGCCGACCTAACCTAACCTTTTTTACACACCTCCACCTACTTACCTAACCTGACATAATCTAACCTAACCTGACATAATCTAACCTAACCTGACATAATCTAACCTAACCTGACATAATCTAACCTAACCTGACGTAATCTAACCTAACCTGACATAATCGAACCTAACCTGACATAATCTAACCTAACCTCCCCGTCTGACATAAACTAACCTAATCAAACCTAACTTTCCCACCTACCGACTGTAACCTATCTACTTATTACCTACCTAACCTAACTTAACCCAACCTGACGTAATCTAACCTAACCTATTTAAACTTAACTTAACCACCTACCTCATCTAACACCACTTTGTAATCTCTTTGCGCTACCGCTCACAGGATGAGTATGGGGGGCACAATAAACTAGCATCTAAGTGGAAAAATTAACAAAACTAACCTAACCTAACCCAACCTGACTTAACCTAACCTGATCTGATCTATCCAACTTAAACATCTTAGAATATATAATAAAGCCGCTAGGTTAATTTAGGCTAAATATGGTTGATTCATATTTTGTTTTGACACGAAATTCCCGGCAAAATAACGTATCTATATTGAGAACCACCCCATGTTGGTTCAGCGTTAACAAGACACGGATACACTACAGAATAACCCGCGTTCGTTTAACCTCAATTACTACAGTTTACTTTATAATCTTACTTCACAATCTTCACTACATCTCACTTCACAATCTTCACTACATCTCACTTCACAATCTTCACTGCATCTCCCTTCACAATCTTCACTACATCTCACTTCACAATCTTCACTACATCTAACTTCACAATCTTTACATCTTACTTCACAATCTTCACTACATCTCACTTCACAATCTTCACTACATCTCACTTCACAATCTTCACTACATCTCACTTCATAATTTTCACCACATTTCAATTCACAATCTTCACTACATCTCACTTCACAATCTTCACTACATCTCACTTCACAATCTTCACTACATCTCACTTCACAATCTTCACTGCATCTCACTTCACAATCTTCACTACATCTCACTTCACAATCTTCAATACATCTCACTTCACAATCTTCACTACATCTCACTTCACAATCTTCACTACATCTCACTTCACAATCTTCACTACATCTCACTTCACAATCTTCACTACATCTCACTTCACAATCTTCACTACATCTCACATCACAATCTTCACTACATCTCACTTCACACTCTTTACCACATCTAACTTCACAATCTTCACGACATCTCACTTCACAATCTTCACTACATCTCACTTCACAATCTTCACCACATCTCACTATAAAATCTTCACTACATCTCACTTCACAATCTTCATGCATCTCACTTCACAATCTTCACTACATCTCACTTCACAATCTTCACTACATCTCCCTTCACAATCTTCACTACATCTCCCTTCACAATCTTCACTACATCTCACTTCACAATCTTCACTACATCTCACTTCACAATCTTCACTACATCTCACTTCACAATCTTCACCACATCTCACTTCACAATCTTCACTGCATCTCACTTCACAATCTTCACTACATCTCACTTCACAATCTTCACAACATCCCACTTCACAATCTTCACTACATCTCACTTCACAATCTTCACTACATCTCACTTCACAATCTTCACCACATCTCTCTTCACAATCTTCACTACATCTCACTTCATAATCTTCACTACATCTCACTTCACAATCTTCACTACATCTCACTTCACAATCTTCACTACATCTCACTTCACAATCTTCACTACATCTCACTTCACAATCTTCACTACATCTCACTTCACAATCTTCACTACATCTCACTTCACAATCTTCACCACATCTCACTTCACAATCTTCACTACATCTCACTTCATAATCTTCACCACATCTCACTTCACAATCTTCACTACATCTCACTTCACAATCTTAACTACATCTCACTTCACAATCTTCACTACATCTCACTTCACAATCTTCACTACATCTCACTTCACAATCTTCACTACATCTCACTTCACAATCTTCACTACATCTCACTTCACAATCTTTACCACATCTTACCTCACAATCTTCACTACATCTCACTTCACAATCTTCACTACATCTCACTTCACAATCTTCACTACATCTCACTTTACAATCTTCACTAAATCTCACTTCACAATCTTCACTACATCTCACTTCACAATCTTCACTACATCCCACTTCACAATCTTCACTACATCTCACTTCACAATCTTCACTACATCTCACTTCACAATCTTCACTACATCTCACTTCATAATCTTCACCACATCTCACTTCACAATCTTCACTACATCTCACTTCACAATCTTCACTACATCTCACTTCACAATCTTCACT
Organism: Homarus americanus; assembly: GCF_018991925.1. Taxonomy (NCBI): domain Eukaryota; kingdom Metazoa; phylum Arthropoda; class Malacostraca; order Decapoda; family Nephropidae; genus Homarus; species Homarus americanus. Next base: position 26,395 of record NW_024738255.1, read on the forward strand.
ACATCTCACTACACAATCTTCACTACATCTCACTTCAAAATCTTCACTACACCTCACTTCACAATCTTCACTACATCTCACTCTCACAATCTCACCATCCCACTCCCTACTAAATCTTCACTCAATCTCACTCTGGCCAAATCTTCACTACATCTCACCTCTACAATCTTTCTTACTACATCTCACTTCACAATCTTCACTACATCTCACTTCACAAATCTTTACCAAGCATCTCACTTCAAATCTTCACTACATCTCACTCACACCACCAAGCATCCTACAAATCTTTACCACATCTTACTTCACAAACTTCACTACATCTCACTTCACAATCTTCACTACATCTCATTTCACAATCTTCACTACATCTCACTTCACAATCTTCACCACATCTTACTTCACAATCTCCACTACATCTCACTTCACAATCTTCACCACATCTTACTTCACAGTCTTCACTACATCTCACTTTACAATCTTCACTTCATGTCACTTCACAATCTTCACTACATCTCACTTCACAATCTTCACTACATCTCACTCCACAATCTTCACTACATGTCACTTCACAATCTTCACTACATCTCACGTCACAATCTTCACTACATCTCACTTCACAATCTTCACTACATCTCACTTCACAATCTTCACTACATCTCACTTCACAATCTTCACTAACACCATCCTTCATCACTACATATAACAACATCCATCATCACTACTTATAGCACCATCCATCATCATCACTACATATGACACTATCCATCATCACTACATATAACATGATCCATCATCACTACATATAACACCATCCACCATCACTACATATAGAACCATCCATCACGATATATAACATCATCCATCATCACTACATATAACACCATCCAACATCACTACACATTACACCACCCATCATCACTACTTATAACATCATCCATCATTACTACATATAACTCCATCCATTATCACTACATATGACACCATCCAGCATCACTACATATAACACCACCCATCATCACTACATATAACATCATGCATCATCACTACATATAACACCATCCATCATCACTACATATAAAACCAACCTATCATCACTACATATAATATCATCCATCATCACTACATATAACACCATCCAACATCACTACATATTGAACCATCCTATCATCACTACATATAATATCATCCATCATCACTACATATAACACCATCCAACATCACTACATATAACACGACCCATCATCACTACATATAACATCATCCATCATCACTACATATAACTCTATCCATCATCACTACATATAACACCATCGAGCATCACTACATATAACACCAACCATCATCACTACATATATCATCATGCATCATCACTATATATATCACCATCCATCATCACTACATATATTACCCTCCTATCATCACTACATATAACACCATCCATCATTACTACATATAACGCTATTCTTCATCACTACATATAACACCATCCTATCATCACTACATATAACACCATCCATCTTCACCACAACACCATCCTCAACACTATAGTGATAAACAGAGCTTCATTTTGTTGTCAATTTCTTTAAATTCCAACCTTATTAAACCGTAATTCTTTCTGTATGGTCAAATTTTGATTTGACCTCAGTGAGAGAGCTGTTAGTGTCATTTCATCACAATGGTGTTCCGACGCACCGTAACGAAGGTCTCAAAGGTTGAGGTGAAGCCTTGCCAGGTGAAGGAGAAGGGCCCCAGATCTAACAAACTGCAGACCACAAAACACACTAAGACCCAAAACAACAAGAAAACCCAAAACAACAAGAAGAAGGAAACTACCACTTTCTGCCATGTACAAAAGGACCAGTACCTGCCATGGGGAGACTACATCTTCACCGGGAAAAAGACAAAGAACAACAAGAAGCGCTGAACCATCCTTTCTGAGATTTAAAAATAATAAAAAAACATATTAATTGATTTTGTTTGTATTATTTATGCTTTTATTATTTTCATCTGTAAACGTGCTGTTTTGGGAATATATTTTGAGTTATATAATATTTAGGTACAACAGTTTATTTAACTGTATCTCCTTGTGTGAGTGTGTGGGTAGTGTGTGGATAGTGTGTGGGTACTATGAGTGTGCGCGCATTATGGAGAACTAGAGTCATGGCTAACTGTGACCCTATATACGGGTTACATCGGCCTTAACGCCCTTGTCTCAGCGCTATCTCATATATCCAAATTTCACATATTTGAAAGTATTAGATAACCAAAATATTTGGAAAATATTTAGTTAAAAATACAAATAATAAAAAAAATCGAAAACAGAAAGAAAAACAATACCCGTGAAAGTGGAAATAAGGAGGAGGCAGAGCAGACGATACACAGGAAGGCAGTAATCATCATCCCCGTGTGAACCAGCCAGAGAAGAACTCCTTCGCCTCACCGTCCACCCGCGTACGATCAGCTGAGTGAAGTTGCCTCGTGTTGCAGTAAACATTATCTGTAAAAGGACAATTTACTTTTACTTTTATTGTTTATCTTACTGTTTATAACTGTTTATTTTCTCTTACATAATGTACACTAAGTATGGGAGTGTACAGTAAGTTATACCGGATGGCAACAAATTCATATTCATCTTGCAAATATTAAAACATTACCCTAACAACAGTATTGTATAACAACACGAGCTAAAGTGATGTGTAAAAAGGTCGGTTGCAAAAAGAAATATTATTCTTTTAAGTCTTTTTCAGTTTGTTCAGTGTTAACAACATTATAGGTCATATTTCATGCAGTATGCACATACAATGTTTGCTGAAGGTTTAATACCTTTCTGTTTACTGATGATGTAAAACCCTCGTTAAAATACTTTAGAGTCGTTTACAAAATATTTGGTGCGTTTTCCGGAGCATTGTATGTTTTTACAGCATGCGAGGCGGCAGGTATGTGGAGTTTTAAGAGCACTTCACGCTATAGCTCAGTTGGTCACGGATTAGCGAATTACGAACTGAAAATGTTTGGATCGTCATCTGTTTCGTGTAAGCTGTGTCGGACATTTTGTGCTACATTAAAGTCCAGCGATCTGTGGCAGCTGTCGGGCTCCTGCCTGACCACCCTTTGCCTAAGAAGAGCGATTGTCTGAAGGTGTTCGAGTAGTTACTCAATTGTGAAAAAGTGATAGTGAGTCCCAAAGACATGGCTGCCAGTTAGGGACAGTGTGGATACGGCACACTACATAGCATGTCTTCGGAAAGTAAAGGAGGCCGTGTAGCCAAGACTGCACTCAACCGCCTTCACTTCCCCAATTACAGCTAGGTGGACTGAGAGTGCCTCGGGATTATCATATCTATAATGCCAGACGGTAACACCATCCCCTTGACACCTCGGAGACTATACAGTACTGTGTTCGGGGCGTGTTTGTGGGTCTCTACTGCCGCCTCCCTATCGTTGAGTTGCTCCCCACGTACCGTAACCAGTCGAGGTCACTGTGGGAGGCCATGTACGGTACAGTACAGTACAGAGTCACGCCCCCCTCAACAACGTCCGCACCTCGCCTGCTGAATACAGTATTTGCAAATGTGACCATAAACCCCAACAATTGTAGCAAGTTACAAGTCCCGGGATTAGCCCCTGGTATTAACACAGTGACAAGCGTCCCATTCCTGGTAAGTAGCAGGTGGCCGGAGGTAGTGCAATCCTCTCCCACACTACACGGAGATGAGAGAGAGCTGGCTGACCATCATGGTAAGGAGGCGTCACTATTTGGACCCCAGGGAGGCCATTATCGTAAGTTAAGTGAAAGGCATTTGGAATACTGGACGACTAGACGCTATATGAATTTCTTTACCCTAGTTTTCCCACCGATAATAATGAGTATAAGGGAGGTAGTCTCATCGGCGTTCATCAACACCATAGCCGTCTCAGTTACCTATTGCTCGTACAAGGTTTTTGAATGAAATAGTTTTACTAATATCAGCAACTTTCAAACTACTACAGGAAATAATATATATATATATATATATATATATATATATATATATATATATATATATATATATATATATATATATATATATATATATATATATATATATATATATATATATATATATGTATATATATATGCAAGTAAATCACTGTAGGTGCGCGTGATCTAGGTATATGCTGATAACCACAAGAAAAGAAGAAAACACGAAGTTCCCAAGCGCTTTCGTGTAATTCACATTTTCAGGGGTGAGTACAGACTTGTGGTTATCAGCATATATATATATATATATATATATATATATATATATATATATATATATATATATATATATATATATATATATATATATATATATATATATATATATATATATATATATATATATATAAAACAATAAATTATAACAAAAAGTGTTTGTATGTCATGCCGGACGAGAGTAATGTATCGCCCCTGCGTTTTTTCGACGAATTTTGCTTCACTAACTGAAAAAATCAATTACGAGCAGCTTGTACAACGATGTGCCGGAAAATGTCATTACGAGAGCGAAAATGGTGTTGCTGGCACTTTGTTCCATTTAGTCAAAGAAGATGACATTGAATGAATTTAATACAATGCGTATGTGGTGAACGAGCCAAGTGAAAATATGACATATTGAGCTACTTAATGAGAGAGAGAGAGAGAGAGAGAGAGAGAGAGAGAGAGAGAGAGAGAGACGGTTAATAGACTCTAGATGAGAGACAATTCCTCAACCACACCATTAAGCACCAACAAAAAATTTCACCGCTATACCATAAATCCGAGCGTTAGTAGACATTATCAGCACCTACCTGTCTACCCACCATTATTGGCTCTTAAATCATGGTGCAATATGGTGCAATAGGGTTGATTTTATGGTGCTGATGTGCCCTTCCCCATGTTATAGACGCGAGAGAAGGTTTGTTTACATTGGGATGCCGTCATAGTCCTCTCTGGTGGCGAGAGTACTGACTGAGGGTATAGGGGAGGAAGAGGAGGAGGAGGATAAACAGGAGGGGGAGGAAAAGATGGAGAAAAAGGTAAGAGAGAGAGCGAATAAGAAGAACACCAACACAACATCAAAAACCCAACCAATACTAAAATAATATAACGAAATTAGAGACGAAAAATATAACAAACAATATAAGAAAATGAGCAGGAATGAACACCAAGGTCAGAAAAAGAGCAGGAATGAACACAAAGGTCAGAAAAAGAGCAGGAATGAACACCAAGGTCAGAAAAAGAGCAGGAATGAACACCAAGGTCAGAAAAAGAGCAGGAATGAACACCAAGGTCAGAAAAAGAGCAGGAATGAACACCAAGGTCAGAAAAAGAGCAGGAATGAACACCAAGGTCAGAAAAAGAGCAGGAATGAACACCAAGGTCAGAAAAAGAGCAGGAATGAACACCAAGGTCAGAAAAAGAGCAGGAATGAACACCAAGGTCAGAAAAAGAGCAGGAATGAACGCCAAGGTCAGAAAAAGAGCAGGAATGAACACCAAGGTCAGAAAAAGAGCAGGAATGAACACCAAGGTCAGAAAAAGAGCAGGAATGAACACCAAGGTCAGAAAAAGAGCAGGAATGAACACCAAGGTCAGAAAATGAGCAGGAATGAACACCAAGCTCAGAAAAAGAGCAGGAATGAACACCAAGGTCAGAAAAAGAGCAGGAATGAACACCAAGGTCAGAAAAAGATACAAACACTGATTAGAAGAGAAAATATAAACATTGTGAACAAAATATAAAACGCAGAATGTGAAATGAATAAGAAACGTTAAGTGTTTTATATTCAAGAGACAATAAACGGATCAAGGTACAAAAAGTAAAGGTAAATAGATGAAAAAAAAATACAAAGTGAAGAAATTAGAATCTCCTCTTCGTAAATTGAGAGCAGCAGCAGGAGGGGGTGGGGGAGGGCATGAAATGGTCAATAATGTTCCATAAATCAGAGGAAATGTCGCAGAATCGGAGCAGCTGAGCCAATATTTGACCTCTGGTTTGCATAATTCGAAGCGCCAAATTTTTCACCAGCGTAGAGTTAAGGCAGCTCGGTGTAGGACGGGGAAATACCTCATACATTTTGACTGAGTGAGCTGCCGTCACCCACCTGGCCAGGTACGGTACACAGTCAGGTTAAATCATCAACTCATCTTTTTTTTTTCAATTGGGAGGAGTATTTAATCATCATGAAAAAGACGAATAAAGCTCAAATTACACACACACACACTGTAAATTGACTTATTCACGATATTCGGTCGCTTATGAGAGAGAGAGAGAGAGAGAGAGAGAGAGAGAGAGAGAGAGAGAAAGATTAATTCAGAGCGTGACGTGCACAAGTCAGTAGGATTAATAATAAACTTTTGTTGTCCGGAACTGAGAACTCTAACAAACTCTCTTTTTCTCCCTTTCCTATGACTTGAAATTACGATGGTGTCAGAGTGTGTGTGTGTGTGTGTGTGTGTGTGTGTGTGTGTGTGTGTTGAAGAGGAACATGAATGATAAAGTCTTCTGTACTAAATGTTATCTCCTGGAACCACCGCGTGATGCCTAGATAAGGAGTGTAAGGAGGAACTTATGTTTCTTTAGCTCTGGGTCTGGTGAAGTTATACAAACAACTGTTTATGGCAACTTGGGTCTTTTACAGACTCTCCCTGTATAATATAGTATATGTTTATGAAGGGGAAGATGCAGAGAGACATTTTTGTAGGCATGTTTGTCGGGAAGAGCCCAATGTCATGAATGGAATGCCTGTCGTTTGATATAGTGAAGAATAAATGTACAGTTTATCTGACTGCACAACGTTAGAGACGCTCTCTCATACAAGGAATACCAACAAGACCATTAATGACGACGCTACACTGAAACACAACTTTTAGGGTTGGTAACAAAAATAATTCGAGGAAAGTAACATCTGGTGAACCGGAAAGTTTGATTAAATTTTTTTAAATATGACAGTTTTTCGCTCTAGTTTGTGTAACGTGGATTATAAAATACACAAACTTATTAAGCTGAGGCGCAACGAATATGAAACAAACACACACACACACACACAGACTTAACATTTTCATGAACGTAGGCAAAAGTATTTACATTTCCAGACTTTTCTTACAAAACAATAATCTTAATCACAACATTTTAATCATTCGTCATTTTATAAACTTAAGTTCCACCAAATGATAAGCAACACTTCCTAAAAAAAATCGTTGCTACGTATTTTTACATTTTCCGCCATAGGAGTGAGCCGAGCCAAACTAAAACACGATAATCATTACACAATACACCAGTAATCATCACAGTTCAGTAAAAGAGACACAACACTAAACTCGTTGCGTGTTCCCTCGCTAACACTACTGACAACGACTGATTGAAACATATTTGTTGAAGGACGCCAGGCTGCAATGGTCGCTGCAAAATCTAAATGCGAAATACATGATCAAGGCAACAATGGTGTTTTGTCTGTCCTGTCTGAC
>NW_024738256.1:0-9035 GCF_018991925.1 Homarus americanus
TTAAACTCAATCGGGGGCCTTTGTTATACTAGATCAGTGGACTCTGTTATACTCGATGAGGGGCCTTTTTTGGACTCGATCAGGGGCCTTTGTTTTACTCGATCAGGGGATTTTGTTATACTCGATCAGGGGACTTTCTTATACTTGAGCAGGGGGCTGTGTTATACTCGATCATGGGACTTTGTTATACTCGATGAGGAGGCTTTGTAATACTCGATCAGGTGACTTTGCCTTACTCGACCAGGGGACTTTGTTATACTCGACCTAGGGACTTTTTATACTTGACAATGGACTTTGTCATCTTTCGATGAGGGCCGCTGTTATACTCGATGAGGGCCCTTATTATACTAAGTCAAGGACTTTATTGCATACTCGGTCAGGGGCCTTTTTTGGAGCTCGATTACGGGCGCTGTTATGCTCAATCAGGGTTTGTTCTGCTCGATCAGGGACTTGCTTATACTCAAACCGGTGACTGTTATCTTTCGATCAGGGGACTTTGTTATACTTTCGGCTCAGGAGAACTTTGTTATACTCCGATCAGGAACTTTATTTATACTCTGTGGGGAGGCTTTATACTCAAAGAAATTTGCTGTTACTCTTATTGGGGCAGCACATTTATACTTGACCAGGGGCCTTTGTTATACTCGATTAGAAAACTTTGTCGATTAGAAAACTTTGTTATACTCGACCAGGGGACTTTGTTATACTCCACCAGGGACTTTGTTATTGTCGATCAGGGGATATGTTATACTCGATCAGGGGACTTTGTTATACTCGGTTCAGGGGACTTTGTTATAATCGTCTAGTGGGCTTTGTTATACTAGGATCAGGTGACTTCGTTATACTCGAACAGGGGACTTTGTCTTACTCGATCAGGGCCCTTTGTTATACTCGACCAGGGGACTTTGTTGTAATCGATCAGGGGACTTTGTTATGCTCGATCTGGGGACTTTGTTATACTGGGCCAGGAGACTTTGTTATACTCGATCAGGGGACTTTGTTATACTCGCTCAGGAGGCTTAGTTATACTCGATCAGGGGACTTTCGTATACTCGAGCAGGGGGCTTTGTTATACTCGATCAGGGGACTTTGTTATACTCGATCCGGAGGCTTTGTTATACTCGATCAGGGGACTTTGCTATACTCGACCAGGGGTCTGTTTTATACTTGACCAATCGACTTTGTTGTACTCGATGAGGGGCCATTGTTATACTCAATCAGGGGACTTTTTTATACTCGACCAGAGTACTTTGATATACTCGATCAAGGGGATATGTTATACCCGATCAGGGGACTTTGTTATACTCAATCAGGGGACTTTGTTTTACTCGATTAGGGGCCCTTGTTATACTCGATGAGGTGGCTTGCTTATACTCGACCAGGGGACTTTGTTATACTCGATCAGGGAACTTTGTTATATTCGACCAGGGGACTTTTTTATAATTAATCAGGGGACTTTGTCATTCTCGATCAGTGGACTTTCCTATATTTGACCAATGGACTTTGCTATTCTCAATGAGGGGCTTTTGTTATACTCGATGTGGGGCCTTTGTTATACTCGATCAGGGGACTTTGTTATACTCGACCAGGGGACTTTGTTATACTCAATCAGCGCACTTTTTTATACTCGACCAGAGGACTTTGTTATACTAATATCAGGGGACTTTGTTATTCTCGACCTGGGGACTTTGTTATTCTCAACCAGAGGCCTTTGTTATACTCGGTCAGGGGACTTTGTTATAATCGATCAGAGGACTTTGTTATGCTCGATCTGGGGACTTTGATATACTGGGCCAGGAGACTTTGTTATACTCGATCAGGGGATGTGTTATACTCGAACAGGGGACTTTGTCTTACTCGATCAGGGCCCTTTGTTATACTCGACCAGGGGACTTTGTTGTAATCGATCAGGGACTTTGTTATGCTCGATCGACGACTTTGTTATACTGGGCCAGGGAGACTTTATTTACAATCGATCAGGGCTTTGTTATATACTCGCTCAAGGCTTTGTTACTCTTTTCGATCAGGGACTTCCGTATACTCGAGCAGGGGCTTTGTTATACTCGATCAGGGGACTTTGTTGCATACTCGATCCGGAGGCTTTGTTATACTCGATCAGGGGGACTTTTGCTATATACTCGACCAGGGTCTGTTTTATACTTGACCAATGCGACTTTGTTGTACTCGATGAGGGGCCATTGTTATACTCGATCAGAGGACTTTCTTATACTCGCCCAGAGGACTTTGTTATACTCGACCAGGGGCCTTTGTTATACTCGATTAGAAAACTTTATTATACTCGACCAGAACACTTTGTTATACTCGATGAAGGGACTTTTGTTATACTCGATCAGGGGACTTTGTTATACTCGACCAGGGGCCTTTGTTATACTCGATCACCGGACTTTGTTATACTCGATAAGGTAACTTTGTTATACTCGATAATGGGAATTTGTTAGACTCGAACAGGGGACTTAGATATACTCGACCAGGGGACTTTGTTATACTCGATCAGGGGACTTTCTTATACTTGAGCAGGGGGCTGTGTTATACTCGATCAGGGGACTTTGTTATACTCGATGAGGAGGCTTTGTTATACTCGATCAGGTGACTTTGCCTTACTCGACCAGGGGACTTTGTTATACTCGACCTAGGGACTTTTTTATACTTGACCAATGGACTTTGTTATACTCGATGAGGGGCCTTTGTTATACTCGATGAGGGGCCTTATTTATACTAGATCAGGGGACTTTGTTATACTCGATTAGGGGCCTTTTTTAGACTCGAATACGGGCCTTTGTTATACTCAATCAGGGACTTTGTGATACTCGATCAGGGGACTTACTTATACTCAAGCAGTGGGCTTTGTTATACTCGATCAGGGGACTTTGTTATACTCGCTCAGGAGGCTTTGTTATACTCGATCAGGAGACTTTGTTATACTCTATGATGAGGCTTTGTTATACTCTATGATGGGCCTTTGTTATACTTGACCAGGGGCCTTTGTTATACTTGACCAGGGGCCTTTGTTATACTCGATTAGAAAACTTTGTTATACTCGACCAGGAGACTTTGTTATACTCGATCAGGGGACTTTGTTATACTCGCTCAGGAGGCTTTGTTATACTCGATCAGGGGACTTTCGTATACTCGAGCAGGGGGCTTTGTTATACTCGATCAGGGGACTTTGCTATACTCGACCAGGGGTCTGTTTAATACTTGACCAATCGACTTTGTTGTACTCGATGAGGGGCCATTGTTATACTCGATCAGGGGACTTTTTTATTCTCGACCAGAGTACTTTGTTATACTCGATCAAGGGGATATGTTATACCCGATCAGGGGACTTTGTTATATTCAACCAGAGGACTTTGTTATACTCGATCAGGGGACTTTGTTATACTCAATCAGGGGACTTTGTTTTACTCGATTAGGGGCCTTTGTTATACTCGATGAGGTGGCTTTCTTATACTCGACCAGGGGACTTTGTTATACTCGATCAGGGAACTTTGTTATATTCGACCAGGGGACTTTTTTATAATTAATCAGGGGACTTTGTCATTCTCGATCAGTGGACTTTCCAATATTTGACCAATGGACTTTGCTATACTCAATGAGGGGCTTTTGTTATACTCGATGTGGGGCCTTTGTTATTCTCGATCAGGGGACTTTGTTATACTCGACCAGGGGACTTTGTTATACTCGATCAGGGGACTTTTTTATACTCGACCAGAGGACTTTATTATACTAATATCAGGGGACTTTGTTATTCTCGACCAGGGGACTTTGTTATACTCGACCAGAGGCCTTTGTTATGCTCGGTCAGGGGACTTTGTTATAATCGATCAGAGGACTTTGTTATGCTCGATCTGGGGACTTTGATATACTGGGCCAGGAGACTTTGTTATACTCGATCAGGGGATGTGATATACTCAAACAGGGGACTTTGTCTTACTCGATCAGGGCCCTTTGTTATACTCGACCAAGGGACTTTGTTGTAATCGATCAGGGGACTTTGTTATGCTCGATCTGGGGACTTTGTTATACTGGGCAAGGAGACTTTGTTACACTCGATCAGGGGACTTTGTTATACTCGCTCAGGAGGCTTTGTTATACTCGATCAGGGGACTTTCGTATACTCGAGCAGGGGGCTTTGTTATACTCGATCAGGGGACTTTGTTATACTCAATCCGGAGGCTTTGTTATACTCGATCATGGGACTTTGCTATACTCGACCAGGGGTCTGTTTTATACTTGACCAATCGACTTTGTTGTACTCGATGAGGAGCCATTGTTATACTCGATCAGAGGACTTTGTTATACTCGACCAGGGGCCTTTGTTATACTCGATTAGAAAACTTTATTATACTCGACCAGAACAAATTGTTATACTCGATGAAGGGACTTTTGTTATACTCGATCAGGGGACTTTGTTATACTCGACCAGGGGCCTTTGTTATACTCGATCACCGGACTTTGTTATACTCGATAAGGTAACTTTGTTATACTCGATAAGGGGAATTTGTTAGACTCGAACAGGGGACTTAGTTATACTCGACCAGGGGACTTTGTTATACTCAATCAGGGGATGTGTTATACTCGAACAGGGGACTTTATCTTACTCGATCAGGGCCCTTTGTTATACTCGACCAGGGGACTTTGTTGTAATCGATCAGGGGACTTTGTTATGCTCGATCTGGTGACTTTGTTATACTGGGCCAGGAGACTTTGTTACACTCGATCAGGGGACTTTGTTATACTCGCTCAGGAGGCTTTGTTATACTCGATCAGGGGACTTTCGTATACTCGAGCAGGGGGCTTTGTTATACTCGATCAAGGGACTTTGTTATACTCGATAAGGAGGCTTTGTTATACTCGATCAGAGGACTTTGCTATACTCGACCAGGGGTCTGTTTTATACTTGACCAATCGACTTTGTTGTACTCGATGAGGGGCCATTGTTATACTCGATCAGAGGACTTTCTTATACTCGCCCAGAGGACTTTGTTATACTCGACCAGGGGGCCTTTGTTATACTCGATTAGAAAACTTTATTATACTCGACCAGAACACTTTGTTATACTCGATGAAGGGACTTTTGTTATACTCGATCAGGGGACTTTGTTATACTCGACCAGGGGCCTTTGTTATACTCGATCGCCGGACTTTGTAATACTCGATAAGGTAACTTTGTTATACTCGATAAGGGGAATTTGTTACACTCGAACAAAGGACTTAGTTATACTCGACCAGGGGACTTTTTTATACTCGATTAGGCGGCTTTGTTAAACTCGATCGGGGGCCTTTGTTATACTAGATCAGTGGACTCTGTTATACTCGATGAGGGGCCTTTTTTGGACTCGATCAGGGGCCTTTGTTTTACTCGATCAGGGGATTTTGTTATACTCGATCAGGGGACTTCTTTTACTTGAGCAGGGGGCTGTGTTATACTCGATCAGGGGACTTTGTTATACTCGATGAGGAGGCTTTGTTATACTCGATCAGGTGACTTTGCCTAACTCGACCAGGGGACTTTGTTATACTCGACCTAGGGACTTGTTTATACTTGACCAATGGACTTTGTTATACTCGATGAGGGGCCTTTGTTATACTCGATGAGGGGCCTTATTTATACTAGATCAGGGGACTTTGTTATACTCGATTAGGGGCCTTTTTTAGACTCGATTACGGGCCTTTGTTATACTCAATCAGGAGACTTTGTTCTACTCGATCAGGGGACTTACTTATACTCAAGCAGTGGGCTTTGTTATACTCGATCAGGGGACTTTGTTATACTCGCTCAGGAGGCTTTGTTATACTCGATCAGGAGACTTTGTTATACTCTATGAGGAGGCTTTGTTATACTCTATGAGGGGCCTTTATTATACTCGGTTCAGGGGACTTTGTTATACTCGTCTAGTGGGCTTTGTTATACTAGGATCAGGGGACTTCGTTATACTCGAACAGGAGACTTTGTCTTACTCGATCAGGGCCTTTTGTTATACTCGACCAGGGGACTTTGTTGTAATCGATCAGGGGACTTTGTTATGCTCGATCTGGGGACTTTGTTATACTGGGCCAGGAGACTTTGTTATTCTCGATCAGGGGACTTTGTTATACTCGCTCAGGAGGCTTTGTTATACTCGATCAGGGGACTTTCGTATACTCGAGCAGGGGGCTTTGTTATACTCGATCAGGGGACTTTGCTATACTCGATCCGGAGGCTTTATTATACTCGATCAGGGGACTTTGCTATACTCGACCAGGGGTCTGTTTTATACTTGACCAATCGACTTTGTTGTACTCCATGAGGGGCCATTGTTATACTCGATCAGGGGACTTTTTTATACTCGACCAGAGTACTTTGTTATACTCGATCAAGGGGATATGTTATACCCGATCAGGGGACTTTGTTATACTCAACCAGAGGACTTTGTTATACTCGATTAGGCGGCTTTGTTATACTCAATCAGGGGACTTTGTTATACTCGATGAGGGGCCTTTGTTATACTCGATCAGGGGACTTTTTTATACTCGACCAGGGAATTTTTATTATATTCAGAGTACTTTTATTTATACTCGATCAAGGGGATATGTTATATACTTTCGATCCAGGGGACTTTATTATTCGTCTAGGGACTTTGTTATACTCGGTCAGGGACTTTGTTATAATCGATCAGGGACTTTGTTTATATATTCGACCAGGGACTTTTATAATTAATCAGGGGACTTTATCATTCTCGATCAGTGGACTTTCTATATTTGACCAATGGACTTTGCTATACTCGATCAGGGGACTTTGTTATACTCGACCAGGGGACTTTGTTATACTCGATCAGGGGACTTTTTTATACTCGACCAGAGGACTTTGTTATACTAATATCAGGGGACTTTGTTATTCTCGACCAGGGGACTTTGTTATACTCGACCAGAGGCCTTTGTTATACTCGGTCAGGGAACTTTGTTATAATCGATCAGAGGACTTTGTTATGCTCGATCTGGGGACTTTGATATACTGGGCCAGGAGACTTTGTTATACTCGATCAGGGAATGTGTTATACTCGAAGAGGGAACTTTGTCTTACTCGATCAGGGCCCTTTGTTATACTCGACCAGGGGACTTTGTTGTAATCGATCAGGGGACTTTGTTATGCTCGATCTGGGGACTTTGTTATACTTTCGATCCGGAGGCTTTGGTATACTTTCGATCGAAGGTTTCTTTCTCTCGACCGGGGGTCTCTTTTATACTTGACCAATCGACTTTTGTTGTGTATTACTTTCGATGAAGACCATTGTTATACTCGATCAGGACTTTTTATCTGACAAATTGCGCACAATATATACTTGATCAGGGATGTTATACCCGATCAGGGAACTGTTATACTCAACAGAGGACTTTGTTATACTCGATCAGGGGACTTTATACTTAATCAGGGGACTTTGTTTTTACTCGATTAGGGCCTGTTATACTCACGATGAGGGCTTTCTTATACTCGACCAGGGGGCTTTGTTATACTCGATCAGGGAACTTTGTTATACTCGACCAGGGGACTTTTTTATAATTAATCAGGGGACTTTGTCATTCTCGATCAGTGGACTTTCCTATATTTGGCCAATGGACTTTGCTATACTCAATGAGGGGCTTTTGTTATACTAGATGAGGGGCTTTGTTATACTCGATCAGGGGACTCTGTTATACTCGACCAGGGGACTTTGTTATACTCGATCAGGGGACTTTTTTATACTCGACCAGAGGACTTTGTTATACTAATATCAGGGGACTTTGTTATTCTCGACCAGAGAACTTTGTTATACTCGACCAGAGGCCTTTGTTATACTCGGTCAGGGGACTTTGTTATAATCGATCAGAGGACTTTGTTATGCTCGATCTGGGGAATATGTTATACTGGGCCAGGAGACTTTGTTATACTCGATCAGGGGATGTGTTATACTCGATCACGGGACTTTGTTATACTGGACCAGGGGACTTTGTTATACTCGATCAGGGACTTTGTTATTCTCGATCTGGGGACTTTGTTATACTCGTCCAGGGGGCTTTGTTATACTCGATCAAAGGGCTTTGTTATACTCGATCAGGACTTTGTCTTACTTTCGATCGGGCCTTTGCTTTATACTCGGCCAGGGAACTTTGTTATACGACCATAGGACTTTATTTATTTTCGATTAGAGGCGGCACGATATACTCAATCAGGGAACTTTGTTATACTCTATGAGGGGCCTTTGTTATACTCGATCAGGGGCCGTTGTTATACTAGATGAGGGACTTTGTTATACTCGATTAGGTGCCTTTTTTAGACTCGATCACGGACCTTTGTTATACTCAATCAGGGAACTTTGTTATACTCGATCAGGGGACTTTCTTATACTCGAGCAGTGGGCTTTGTTATACTCGATCTGGGGACTTTGTTATACTCGATGAGGAGGCTTTGCTATACTCGATCATGGGACTTTGCTATACTCGACCAGGGGACTTTGTTATTCTCGATCAGGGGACTTTGTTATACTCGACCAGGGGACCTTTTTATACTTGACCAATGGACTTTGTTATACTCGATGATGGCCTTTGTTATACTTGACCAGGGGCCTTTGTTATACTTGATTAGAAAACTTTGTTATACTCGACCAGGGGACTTTTTTATACTCCACCAGGGACTTTGTTATACTCGATCAGGGGATATGCTATACTCGATGAGGGGACTTTGTTATACTCGGTTCAGGGGACTTTGTTATACTCGTCTAGTGGGCTTTGTTATACTAGGATCAGGGGACTTCGTTATACTCGAACAGGGGACTTTGACTTACTCGATCAGGGCCCTTTGTTATACTCGACCAGGGGACTTTGTTGTAATCGATCAGGGGACTTTGTTATGCTCGATCTGGGGACGTTGTTATCCTGGGCCAGGAGACTTTGTTATACTCGATCAGGGGACTTTGTTATACTCGCTTAGGAGGCTTTGTTATACTCGATCAGGGGACTTTCTTATACTCGAGGAGGGGGCTTTGTTATACTCGATC
>NW_024738257.1:0-31606 GCF_018991925.1 Homarus americanus
CCTGGAAATTATATGATTAATACAATATCTTTTCCCCCATTGATTGCATATTAATAAACTTGTTTTTAGAGTAATTCTAGGTGTATTCATTTCTCCCACAGTATTTTACCTTTATTTCCATCCAAGTGACCAGATACCAAAATTACCATACTCACGTGCCTAGACCCTCGACCATGCTACCAAAAGAATGCCGAGGCTACCAAAAGAATGTCCATGCTACCAAAGAATAGGTGACGGAACTGAGTAAGAGTAAGAACTAAGAGAAGTAAGTAAGATGAGGGTGGTGTAGAAAAGGAGAGGGAACCGGCCCCCTCACATTGGCGGCAAGCCCAAGAATCCGCCCCCTCACATCAATAAAAGAATAGACGAGACAATAGTCAAAATAGTCAGACAGATGATACTGCCAGAGACAATTACACTTAACATGCGAGTCAGTCGCAACAACCGTATATCGGAGGATAAGAAGGATTATTGCAAAATATGAGACAAACAAGGATTTTCTCATCACCGCTGCTGACCTTGGCATTAAGAGAACAACCGCTTTTGGCATTGCAAGAAATTATCAGAGAAAGGGACCTGTAGACGACCCCCGTGACCGTGCAGGGAGACAATTGATGACGAATCCCTGAACTTCCTGGTGATGATGATCGAGGAAGTCCCGACAATCATCTTAAAGGAACTAAACCAGGCACTGCGAGACACCTTCCTTTCAAGGCTGCAGGTATGTGATGCTACAGTGGCAAGCGCATTAGATGGCATATGATAAGTGTAAAGAAATGTACAAATATACCTCAAGACCGGAATTCGCGTGCAGTGAAAGATGCTCTTGTGCATATGCTCACTATACAGCTAGACCCCGACTTACGACCGCCGCAGATTTTTTATTAATATTTTTTATTTATTTATTTTTTTCAAATGACACGCATTTTCTATACCGAAACGTTTCCAGTTAATGTAGTCTTCATGTATAATTAGAAAATTATGGGGGCCCCATGTGCATTCAGCTGACAACATTAAAGGTAAGTGCTCAGTCACACTGTATCCATTCCTTATTTCACTGTACTGTACCCATTCCTCATTATTCATTACTTTTACTGTACTGTATTTCATTGTAGATTTAAAAAAATAAAAAAAAATAAAAATAATTGTTATCTATGTCGGACTTACGACCTGGATTTGGGTCCCTAACCCCGTTGTAAGTCGGGGTCTAGCTGTATATAGTACGAGAAAGGGCTCCAACAACACCGCATCTATGTTGACGAAACTGGAAACAATTTGTACACAAAACATACGTATGGTGTGACACAGACAGAGAGAGCTTTACAGTTAATTATGACAAAGTTCAGTCTTGAAACCACTGAATATCGTTTGAAACATATAGAGGGGGTGAGGTTCCTGTGTGTGGCCCGGCTGTACTCAAGGATCGGAGCGTAGTGGTGGTGTGTGGTGTTCAGCTAACTTAACATGGCAACTCAAGGTGATATTAATACCATGGAGCCTAATGTGCAAGCCATCATGGTGGCGGAGCTCTCATTGGGGGAAATAAGGGACCACCTGCCTCCTAACAGGGTTCACATGGAGATGAAGAAAGGCAAGCAACCAACAAATACTCCGGTGTTTATTGGATGGCTAATATCGACTGGAAGCTATAAAGTGGTAGACGGAACACCGCAACTTAAGGTGATGTTAAGAGAAGTCAACCCAACAGAAGAAATGGGCAGTGCATTGGAAGTGATGTTCCATGAAGACTTGGCCCTTGGTGTAGATGAGCATCTTAAGAAGATACAAGAAGACCAATGGCTCATGATATGGGGATATAGGCAAGAAAGCTCCTTGTGCGTGGGAATGGAGGGCAGTGTACGAATTTTTTATGTCCCCTCCGACACCAGTCCACTGCCCTACAGAAATATAATAACAATTTGGGAGTGTAGGCTTGAAATGAAAAAGAGAATGCTCTACGGCGTCATCAGGGAGGTGGTCAAGCATCCACAAATTACGAAAATTGGATCACACCACACACTACTGTCTCTTGTAGATCCCACATGCCTGCACCCCGGCGCCGACCAAGACGATATCATCCTACACATCTTTATCAATGATCCCGGCAAAGTAAAGCTCCGCGGCACTGTGGAGAGAGGGCAGATTATTAGGACAGTGGCAGGGTGCAGGACACAGTCAGGGTGCAGGACAGTGCCAGGGTGCAGGGCAGTGCCAGGATGCAGGACACTGTCAGGGTGCAGGACAGTGCCAGGGTGCAGGACACTGTCAGGGTGCAGGACACTGTCAGGGTGCAGGACACTGTCAGGGTGCAGGACAGTGGCAGGGTGCAGGACACTGTCAGGGTGCAGGGCAGTGCCAGGGTGCAGGACACTGCCAGGGTGCAGGACACTGCCAGGGTGCAGGACAGTGCCAGGGTGCAGGACACTGTCAGGGTGCAGGACACTGTCAGGGTGCAGGACAGTGCCAGGTTGCAGGGTGGCCGTGATCATCCCACCAAAAGAACTAATCCATCACCCAGTGGGTCGACTACACCTGCTAAACATCCCATTGTGGTGCTTGAATCGCTCTACCATCCTACAACGGCCTCGGATGTATTAGATGTCCAGCCGGGATCATATATGAAAAGATGGCACCGATGCGGCCTGATTAATGTGCCCCACGGCTTCGTTGGGCTCGACCCCAGACCCGCCATGTGTCTGGCTACCCCACAATAACAAAGGTCGTGGGCCCTAGTGTTCTGCCCTGGGTTACTCCTTGGAAGTGAATGTCCAGAGAATGGTGTAACATGTGAGGGATAATTAGTTGGAAATAATTATCCCAGGTTGGGTAGTGGACCCCTGCATATACTAGGGTCATTGTTTACGTATATGTTGAATAATCTACAATGAGTGCCATGTAATGTACCACCAGTAATGTTGTGAGTAAGAGTAAAGAAGAAGGTACTGAGTTTGCACTAAGCCCAGGAGGTGAGCCTGGAAATTATATGATTTATACAATATCTTTTCCCCCATTGATTGCATATTAATAAACTTGTTTTTAGAGTAATTCTAGGTGTATTCATTTCTCCCACAGTATTTTACCTTTATTTCCACCCAAGTGACCAGATACCAAAATTACCATACTCACGTGCCTAGACCCTCGACCATGCTACCAAAAGAATGCCGAGGCTACCAAAAGAATGTCCACGCTACCAAAGAATAGGTGACGGAACTGAGTAAGAGTAAGAACTAAGAGAAGTAAGTAAGATGAGGGTGGTGTAGAAAAGGAGAGGGAACCGGCCCCCTCACATTGGTGGCAAGCCCAAGAATCCGCCCCCTCACATCAATAAAAGAATAGACGAGACAATAGTCAAAATAGTCAGACAGATGATACTGCCAGAGACAATTACACTTAACATGCGAGTCAGTCGCAACAACCGTATATCGGAGGAGGATAAGAGAAGGATTATTGCAAAATACGAGACAAACAAGGATTTTCTCATCACCGCTGCTGACCTTGGCATTAAGAGAACAACCGCTTTTGGCATTGCAAGAAATTATCAGAGAAAGGGACCTGTAGACGACCCCCGTGACCGTGCAGGGAGACAATTGATGACGAATCCCTGAACTTCCTGGTGATGATGATCGAGGAAGTCCCGACAATCATCTTAAAGGAACTAAACCAGGCACTGCGAGACACCTTCCTTTCAAGGCTGCAGGTATGTGATGCTACAGTGGCAAGCGCATTAGATGGCATATGATAAGTGTAAAGAAATGTACAAATATCCCTCAAGACCGGAATTCGCGTGCAGTGAAAGATGCTCTTGTGCAGTATGCTCACTATACAGCTAGACCCCGACTTACGACTGCTACGACTTACGACCACCGCAGATTTTTTATTAATATTTTTTATTTACTTATTTTTTTTTCAAATGACACGCATTTTCTATACCGAAACGTTTCCAGTTAATGTAGTCTTCATGTATAATTAGAAAATTATGGGGGCCCCATGTGCATTCAGCTGACAACATTAAAGGTAAGTGCTCAGTCACACTGTATCCATTCCTTATTATTTATTACTTTCACTGTACTGTATCCATTCCTCATTATTCATTACTTTTACTGTACTGTATTTCATTGTAGATTTTTTATTAAAAAATAAAAAAAAAAATAAAAATTTTTTATCTATGTCGGACTTACGACCTGGATTTGGGTCCCTAACCCCGTCGTAAGTCGGGTCTAGCTGTATATAGTACGAGAAAGGGCTCCAACAACACCGCATCTATGTTGACGAAACTGGAAACAATTTGTACACAAAACATACGTATGGTGTGACATAGACAGAGAGAGCTTTACAGTTAATTATGACAAAGTTCAGTCTTGAAACCACTGAATATCGTTTGAAACAGATAGAGGGGGTGAGGTTCCTGTGTGTGGCCCGGCTGTACTCAAGGATCGGAGCGTAGTGGTGGTGTGTGGTGTTCAGCTAACTTAACATGGCAACTCAAGGTGATATTGTTACCATGGAGCCTAATGTGCAAGCCATCATGGTAGCAGAGCTCTCATTGGGGGAAATAAGGGACCACCTGCCTCCTAACAGGGTTCACACGGAGTTGAAGAAAGGCAAGCAACCAACAAATACTGCGGTGTTTATTGGATGGCTAATATCGACTGGAAGCTATAAAGTGGTAGACGGAACACCGCAACTTAAAGTGATGTTAAGAGAAGTCAACCCAACTGAAGAAATGGGCAGTGCATTGGAAGTGATGTTCCATGAAGACTTGGCCCTTGGTGTAGATGAGCATCTTAAGAAGATACAAGAAGACCAATGGCTCATGATATGGGGATATAGGCAAGAAAGCTCCTTGTATGTGGGAATGGAGGGAAGTGTACGAATTTTTTATGTCCTCTCCCACACCAGTCCACTGCCCTACAGAAATATAATAATTTAGGAGTGTAGGCTTGAAATGAAAAAGAGAATGCTCTACGGCGTCGTCAGGGAGGTGGTCAAGCATCCACAAATTACGAAAATTGGATCACACCACACACTACTGTCTCTTGTAGATCCCACGTGCCTGCACCCCGGCGTCGACCAAGACGATATCATCCTACACATCTTTATCAATGATCCCGGCAAATTAAAGCTCCGCGGCACTGTTGAGAGAGGGCAGATTATTAGGACAGTGGCAGGGTGAAGGACACAGTCAGGGTGCAGGACAGTGCCAGGGTGCAGGGCAGTGCCAGGGTGCAGGACACTGTCAGGGTGCAGGACAGTGCCAGGGTGCAGGACACTGTCAGGGTGCAGGACACTGTCAGGGTGCAGGACACTGTCAGGGTGCAGGACACTGTCAGGGTGCAGGACACTGTCAGGGTGCAGGACAGTGCCAGGGTGCAGGGCAGTGCCAGGGTGCAGGACACTGTCAGGGTGCAGGACACTGTCAGGGTGCAGGACAGTGCCAGGGTGCAGGACAGTGGCAGGGTGCAGAACAGTGGCAGGGTGCAAGACAGTGCCAGGGTGCAGGACACTGTCAGGGTGCAGGACACTGTCAGGGTGCAGGACACTGTCAGGGTGCAGGACAGTGCCAGGGTGCAGGACAGTGGCAGGGTGCAGAACAGTGGCAGGGTGCAGGACAGTGCCAGGGTGCATGACACTGTCAGGGTGCAGGACAGTGCCAGGTTGCAGGGTGGCCGTGATCATCCCACCAAAAGAACTAATCCATCACCCAGTGGGTCGACTACACCTGCTAAACATCCCATTGTGGTGCTTGAATCGCTCTACCATCCTACAACGGCCTCGGATGTATTAGATGTCCAGCCGGGATCATATATGAAAAGATGGCACCGATGCGGCCTGATTAATGTGCCCCAAGGTTTCGTTGGGCCCGACCCCAGACCCGCCATGTGTCTGGCTACCCCACAATAACAAAGGTCGTGGGCCCTAGTGTTCTGCCCTGGGTTACTCCTTGGAAGTGAATGTCCAGAGAATGGTGTAACATGTATGTGAGGGATAATTAGTTGGAAATAATTATCCCAGGTTGGGTAGTGGACCCCTGCATATACTAGGGTCATTGTTTACGTATATGTTGAATAATCTACAATGAGTGCCATGTAATGTACCACCAGTAATGTTGTGAGTAAGAGTAAAGAAGAAGGTACTGAGTTTGCACTAAGCCCAGGAGGTGAGCCTGGAAATTATATGATTTATACATATTAATAAACTTGTTTTTAGAGTAATTCTAGGTGTATTCATTTCTCCCACAGTATTTTACCTTTATTTCCACCCAAGTGACCAGATACCAAAATTACCATACTCACGTGCCTAGACCCTCGACCATGCTACCAAAAGAATGCCGAGGCTACCAAAAGAATGTCCACGCTACCAAAGAATAGTTGACGGAACTGAGTAAGAGTAAGAACTAAGAAGTAAGTAAGATGAGGGTGGTGTAGAAAAGGAGAGGGAACCGGCCCCCTCACATTGGTGGCAAGCCCAAGAATCCGCCCCCTCACATCAATAAAAGAATAGACGAGACAATAGTCAAAATAGTCAGACAGATGATACTGCCAGAGACAATTACACTTAACATGCGAGTCAGTCGCAACAACCGTATATCGGAGAAGGATTATTGCAAAATATGAGACAAACAAGGATTTTCTCATCACCGCTGCTGACCTTGGCATTAAGAGAACAACTGCTTTTGGCATTGCAAGAAATTATCAGAGAAAGGGACCTGTAGACGACCCCCGTGACCGTGAAGGGAGACAATTGATGACGAATCCCTGAACTTCCTGGTGGTGATGATCGAGGAAGTCCCGACAATCATCTTAAAGGAACTAAACCAGGCACTGCGAGACACCTTCCTTTCAAGGCTGCAGGTATGTGATGCTACAGTGGCAAGCGCATTAGATGGCGTATGATAAGTGTAAAGAAATGTACAAATATCCCTCAAGACCGGAATTCGCGTGCAGTGAAAGATGCTCTAGTGCAGTATGCTCACTATACAACTAGACCCCGACTTACGACTGCTACGACTTACGACCGGGACTTACGACCGCCGCAGATTTTTTATTTATTTATTTTTTCAAATGACACGCATTTTCTATACCGAAACGTTTCCAGTTAATGGAGTCTTCATGTATAATTAGAAAATTATGGAGGCCCCATGTGCATTCAGCTGACTACATTAAAGGTAAGTGCTCAGTCACACTGTATCCAATCCTTATTATTTATTACTTTCACTGTACTGTATCCATTCCTCATTATTCATTACTTTTACTGTACTGTATTTCATTGTAGATTTTTTATTAAAAAAAAAAAAAAATTGTTATCTATGTCGGACTTACGACCTGGATTTGGGTCCCTAAACCCGTCGTAAGTCGGGGTCTAGCTGTATATAGTACGAGAAAGGGCTCCAACAACACCGCATCTATGTTGACGAAACTGGAAACAATTTGAACACAAAACATACGTATGGTGTGACATAGACAGAGAGAGCTTTACAGTTAATTATGACAAAGTTCAGTCTTGAAACCACTGAATATCGTTTGAAACAGATAGAGGGGGTGAGGTTCCTGTGTGTGGCCCGGCTGTACTCAAGGATCGGAGCGTAGTGGTGGTGTGTGGTGTTCAGCTAACTTAACATGGCAACTCAAGGTGATATTGTTACCATGGAGCCTAATGTGCAAGCCATCATGGTGGCGGAGCTCTCATTGGGGGAAATAAGGGACCACCTGCCTCCTAACAGGGTTCACACGGAGTTGAAGAAAGGCAAGCAACCAACAAATACTGCGGTGTTTATTGGATGGCTAATATCGACTGGAAGCTATAAAGTGGTAGACGGAACACCGCAACTTAAAGTGATGTTAAGAGAAGTCAACCCAACTGAAGAAATGGGCAGTGCATTGGAAGTGATGTTCCATGAAGACTTGGCCCTTGGTGTAGATGAGCATCTTAAGAAGATACAAGAAGACCAATGGCTCATGATATGGGGATATAGGCAAGAAAGCTCCTTGTACGTGGGAATGGAGGGCAGTGTACGAATTTTTTATGTCCCCTCCCACACCAATCCACTGCCCTACAGAAATATAATAACAATTTGGGAGTGTAGGCTTGAAATGAAAAAGCGAATGCTCTACGGCGTCGTCAGGGAGGTGGTCAAGCATCCACAAATTACGAAAATTGGATCACACCACACACTACTCTCTCTTGTAGATCCCACGTGCCTGCACCCCGGCGTCGACCAAGACGATATCATCCTACACATCTTTATCAATGATCCCGGCAAAGTAAAGCTCCGCGGCACTGTTGAGAGGGCAGATTATTAGGACAGTGGCAGGGTGCAGGACACAGTCAGGGTGCAGGACAGTGCCAGGGTGCAGGGCAGTGCCAGGGTGCAGGACACTGTCAGGGTGCAGGACAGTGTCAGGGTGCAGGACAGTGTCAGGGTGCAGGACACTGTCAGGGTGCAGGACACTGTCAGGGTGCAGGACAGTGCCAGGGTGCAGGGCAGTGCCAGGGTGCAGGGCAGTGCCAGGGTGCAGGACACTGTCAGGGTGCAGGACACTGTCAGGGTGCAGGACAGTGCCAGGTAGCAGGGTGGCCGTGATCATCCCACCAAAAGAACTAATCCATCACCCAGTGGGTCGACTACACCTGCTAAACATCCCATTGTGGTGCTTGAATCGCTCTACCATCCTACAACGGCCTCGGATGTATTAGATGTCCAGCCGGGATCATATATGAAAAGATGGCACCGATGCGGCCTGATTAATGTGCCCCACGGCTTCGTTGGGCTCGACCCCAGACCCGCCATGTGTCTGGCTACCCCACAATAACAAAGGTCGTGGGCCCTAGTGTTCTGCCCTGGGTTACTCCTTGGAAGTGAATGTCCAGAGAATGGTGTAACATGTGAGGGATAATTAGTTGGAAATAATTATCCCAGGTTGGGTAGTGAACCCCTGCATATACTAGGGTCATTGTTTACGTATATGTTGAATAATCTACAATGAGTGCCATGTAATGTACCACCAGTAATGTTGTGAGTAAGAGTAAAGAAGAAGGTACTGAGTTTGCACTAAGCCCAGGAGGTGAGCCTGAAAATTATTTGATTAATACAATATCTTTTCCACCATTGATTGCATATTAATAAACTTGTTTTTAGAGTAATTCTAGGTGTATTCATTTCTCCCACAGTATTTTACCTTTATTTCCATCCAAGTGACCAGATACCAAAATTACCATACTCACGTGCCTAGACCCTTGACCATGCTACCAAAAGAATGCCGAGACTACCAAAAGAATGTCCATGCTACCAAAGAATAGGCGACGGAACTGAGTAAGAGTAAGAACTAAGAGAAGTAAGTAAGATGAGGGTGGTGTAGAAAAGGAGAGGGAACCGGCCCCCTCACATTGGC
The DNA here is from genome assembly GCF_018991925.1 of Homarus americanus. Lineage (NCBI taxonomy): Eukaryota > Metazoa > Arthropoda > Malacostraca > Decapoda > Nephropidae > Homarus > Homarus americanus. The sequence goes on from NW_024738257.1 coordinate 9,390, forward strand.
GGCAAGCCCAAGAATCCGCCCCCTCACATCAATAAAAGAATAGACGAGACAATAGTCAAAATAGTCAGACAGATGATACTGCCAGAGACAATTACACTTAACATGCGAGTCAGTCGCAACAACCGTATATCGGAGGAGGATAAGAGAAGGATTATTGCAAAATACGAGACAAACAAGGATTTTCTCATCACCGCTGCTGACCTTGGCATTTAGAGAACAACCGCTTTTGGCATTGCAAGAAATTATCAGAGAAAGGGACCTGTAGACGACCCCCGTGACCGTGCAGGGAGACAATTGATGACGAATCCCTGAACTTCCTGGTGATGATGATCGAGGAAGTCCCGACAATCATCTTAAAGGAACTAAACCAGGCACTGTGAGACACCTTCCTTTCAAGGCTGCAGGTATGTGATGCTACAGTGGCAAGCGCATTAGATGGCATATGATAAGTGTAAAGAAATGTACAAATATACCTCAAGACCGGAATTCGCGTGCAGTGAAAGATGCTCTTGTGCAGTATGCTCACTATACAGCTAGACCCCGACTTACGACTGCTACGACTTACGACCGCCGCAGATTTTTTATTAATATTTTTTATTTACTTATTTTTGTTTTCAAATGACACGCATTTTCTATACCGAAACGTTTCCAGTTAATGTAGTCTTCATGTATAATTAGAAAATTATGGGGGCCCCATGTGGGAATGGGACAACTGGCCGCAGCCCAACTGGCCGCGGGAAACTCGCCGCGGACTGGGGGTAAACTGCAAACGCCTAATTTTGCGCTCTCAAGGCAGCTCCTTAAACCCCCACCAGCGAACGATTGATTCGCGAATGATTAAAAACAAGTCAATTCTGAATTCAACATACAAAAAAACAGTAAAACTATGTACTAAAAAATAAAATAAGAGAAACTTAGATAATAGAACTGATTCTTGTATTCTGTATTCAGTCCTGAAGATGTAATATACGAAAGCGCTTGACACTTCGTATTTTCCTTTTCCTGGTGGTTATTCCTGCATATATATATATATGCAAATGAAATCACTATGAGTCTGCTGGCGTGATCTAGGTATATGCTGATAACCACAAGGAAAGAAGAAAACACAGAAGTTCCCAAAGCGCTTTTAGATATATTCATCTTCGGGGGTGGCCCTGAACTAGTCTGCTCACCCTGCAGATGTAGATTACCTGGCAGCACAGGAGCGATGTTTTCCTTAATAGTTATCAGCATATATAATCATTCTGGATGTTTCTGAGACTCGCAACAAAACTATTATATTCCTCAATCATATTTCTATTAATAATCTGAGAATGGTCATAACCCAACCCTGTCTGTTCCCCCATCTATGACCTCATCCCTGGGTTAATCCACTACCTGCGATTAGACCTGTCCTATGGCAATTTGTAATCCCTTCCCAGACCTCAGCTGACAGCTGAGGTCTTAATCCTTCAAAATCTGCTGCTCTGAAATAAAGAAAATTTTTTTAATTCTCCAAATTTGAAATTGTAATTTCCCTATTACTGAAAACGAGATTTAATATGTTGTTCCCCTAGTTGGTTCTAGTACGTGTTGATACAGAAAATTATCCTGAATAATTTCTAAACATTCAACAGCTTCTGCGTCACTCAGGTCGGACCCCGGACACACTCAGGTCAGACTCGCCCAACTCAGGTCGGACCCAACTATAATCCGAATATAAAGGGAGGTGTAACGGAAAATTATATTCAGTACATGTCAACCCCCTTCGAGAATGGCATCAGCGAATCTGTCACAGCGAGGGAAAGGAAAGTTTACAAGCGATGGATATATCTATATTTTTGACAAAGTCGGTGCTGATCAAGTCACAGAATTTTGGAGATGTGAAAAGAGGCGGCAGTGCAAAGCAAGAGTTCATGTAAAGGATGGAGAAATTGTCAAATTTATCAATGTTCATTCACACGCAGCTGACGCAGCTCAAGTGGTAAAGCAAGAAACTATTACGAAGTTAAAATCTCGGGCTGCTGAAACGGTGGAACAAACTAATCAAGTTATCAACGAATGTGTAGGAAATCTGACACAAGCATGTCAAGGAGTCCTGCCCACTCACGGTGCTCTACGCAAACTTGTGCGAAGGAAAAGAAAGGAGGTCAGAGCATATCCTGCTAATCTAGAAAACCTGGTGATTGATGGTGATTTTCGAACTTATGAATCAGAAAATTTTCTTCTTGGTGACAGTGGTGATGCGACATGCAGAATTATTATATTCGGAAGGCAAAGAAATAAAACTTTACTGAAGGAATCCAAAAAATTCTTTGTTGATGGAACGTTCAAAATTACACCTCCCCTTTTTTCCCAGGTGTTTGTCATTCTTGCAGAAATGCATGGAGGTATTCATCCAGTCCTATATGCCCTACTTCCAAATAAATTACGTTCCACCTATGACAAATTATTTAGTATGATTCTAGAAATTCAACCCGAATGCCATCCTGAAGCAATCTACTGTGATTTTGAGGTGGCAAATTTCAAAAGTCTTCAGGAACATTTTCCAACTGCTGAAATTAGGGGATGTTTTTTTCATCTGACACAAAATTTACATAAAAGACTTACATCCTTTGGACTTTCTAGACAATACAATAATGATGCAGATTTTGCTTTGAGAGCTAAAATGATCAGTGCCCTGGCATTTGTACCAGTGGAATATATGACTGAAGCAATTGAAAATCTCGCTGATGAGCTACCAGATGAACTACAAGTACTTCTTGATTGGTTTGAGGACAACTATGTTGGCAGAAGAAACAGAAGGGGTAATGGCAGACGTGCTCCACTTTTTCCACAGGAAATGTGGAACGTTTATGAACGCTCCTTAAATGACGAAGACAGGACAAACAATCACGCAGAAGCTGCTCATCGAAGACTGCAAAATGAACTTGGAATGCAACATCCTACTGTTTGGAAATTTATTGATGGTTTGAAAACAGTCCAACGTGGAAGAGACCTATATTACGAGCAGCTGATCGCAGGGCAAGAGCCACCTGTCAAGTTGAAGAAATACAGACAAGCAGATGAAAGAATTAAAGCAATTGTCAGTACATTTGAGAGTCGAAATCTTGTAGAATATCTTAGGGGAATTGCCCATAACTTTTCCTAGATTTTTGCAGTTGAATCTTGTTTTTTTTAATCAATAAAGACATTTTAGCATACTTATTTTTTACCAACAATAATTTTACTAACAACATAACTTTTCATAGATTTTTGCATATGTACCAGGTATCTTTTATTATTTTATTCCAATAAAGTACTTCATAAAGAAATTTAATCCTCTTTTTTTATCACACTTTCATCAATTTTGTCAACAAAAAGTTCCATATGGCGGCCAGTCGGCCGCGGCGAGTTTCCCGCGGCCAGTTGGGCTACGGCCAGATGGCGGCGGCCAGTTGTCCTAGACCGGCCCCATGTGCATTCAGCTGACAACATTAAAGGTAAGTGCTCAGTCACACTGTATCCATTCCTTATTATTTATTACTTTCACTGTACTGTATCCATTCCTCATTATTCATTACTTTTACTGTACTGTATTTCATTGTAGATTTTTTTATTAGAAAAAAAAAAAAAATTGTTATCTATGTCAGACTTACGACCTGGATTTGGGTCCCTAACCCCGTCGTAAGTCGGGTCTAGCTGTATATAGTACGAGAAAGGGCTCCAACAACACCGCATCTATGTTGACGAAACTGGAAACAATTTGTACACAAAACATACGGCTGGTGTGACATAGACAGAGAGAGCTTTACAGTTAATTATGACAAAGTTCAGTCTTGAAACCACTGAATATCGTTTGAAACAGATAGAGGGGGTGAGGTTCCTGTGTGTGGCCCGGCTGTACTCAAGGATCGGAGCGTAGTGGTGGTGTGTGGTGTTCAACTAACTTAACATGGCAACTCAAGGTGATATTGTTACCATGGAGCCTAATGTGCAAGCCATCATGGTAGCAGAGCTCTCATTGGGGGAAATAAGGGACCACCTGCCTCCTAACAGGGTTCACACGGAGTTGAAGAAAGGCAAGCAACCAGCAAATACTGCGGTGTTTATTGGATGGCTAATATCGACTGGAAGCTATAAAGTGGTAGACGGAACATCGCAACTTAAAGTGATGTTAAGAGAAGTCAACCCAACTGAAGAAATGGGCAGTGCATTAGAGTGATGTTCCGCTGAACTTCAGCGCCGTGCTGATGACATCTTAAGAAAGATACAAAGAAGCCAATGGCTCATGATATGGGAATATAAACGAAAAGCTCCTTATGCGTGGAATGCGTGGAAGGCAGTGTCTGAATTTTTATGTCCTCGCAGTCCACTGCTACAGAAATATAATAACAATTTTAGGAGTGTAAGCTTAAATAAAAATCACTCTCTGGCGTGCGTCGAGGAGATAATCCCATTCAAAAATTCGTTCTTGCCCAGATCCCGCGTGCCTGCACGGCCAAGCGATATCATAAATTAAAGTAAAAAGCTCCGGCGGCACTGTGAAGGAGCAGATTAATGGGACAGTGGCAGGGTGCAGGACGGTGCCAGGGTGCGGGGCAGTGCCAGGGTGCAGGACAGTGCCAGGGTGCCGGAACGGTGCCAGGTTGCGTGATCATCCCACCAAAAGAACTAATCCATCACCCAGTGGGTCGACTACACCTGCTAAACATCCCATTGTGGTGCTTGAATCGCTCTATCATCCTACAACGGCCTCGGATGTATTAGATGTCCAGCCGGGATCATATATGAAAAGATGGCACCGATGCGGCCTGATTAATGTGCCCCACGGCTTCGTTGGGCTCGACCCCAGACCCGCCATGTGTCTGGCTACCCCACAATAACAAAGGTCGTGGGCCCTAGTGTTCTGCCCTGGGTTACTCCTTGGAAGTGAATGTCCAGAGAATGGTGTAACATGTGAGGGATAATTAGTTGGAAATAATTATCCCAGGTTGGGTAGTGGACCCCTGCATATACTAGGGTCATTGTTTACGTATATGTTGAATAATCTACAATGAGTGCCATGTAATGTACCACCAGTAATGTTGTGAGTAAGAGTAAAGAAGAAGGTACTGAGTTTGCACTAAGCCCAGGAGGTGAGCCTGGAAATTATATGATTTATACAATATCTTTTCCCCCATTGATTGCATATTAATAAACTTGTTTTTAGAGTAATTCTAGATGTATTCATTTCTCCCACAGTATTTTACCTTTATTTCCATCCAAGTGACTTGATACCAAAATTACCATACTCACGTGCCTAGACCCTCGACCATGCTACCAAAAGAATGCCCAGGCTACCAAAAGAATGTCCATGCTACCAAAGAATAGGTGACGGAACTGAGTAAGAGTAAGAACTAAGAGAAGTAAGTAAGATGAGGGTGTAGAAAAGGAGAGGGAACCGGCCCCCTCACATTGGTGGCAAGCCCAAGAATCCGCCCCCTCACATCAATAAAAGAATAGATGAGACAATAGTCAAAATAGTCAGACAGATGATACTGCCAGAGACAATTACACTTAACATGCGAGTCAGTCGCAACAACCGTATATCGGAGGAGGATAAGAGAAGGATTATTGCAAAATACGAGACAAACAAGGATTTTCTCATCACCGCTGCTGACGTTGGCATTAAGAGAACAACCGCTTTTGGCATTGCAAGAAATTATCAGAGAAAGGGACCTGTAGACGACCCCCGTGACCGTGCAGGGAGACAATTGATGACGAATCCCTGAACTTCCTGGTGATGATGATCGAGGAAGTCCCGACAATCATCTTAAAGGAACTAAACCAGGAACTGCGAGACACCTTCCTTTCAAGGCTGCAGGTATGTGATGCTACAGTGGCAAGCGCATGAGATGGCATATGATAAGTGTAAAGAAATATACAAATATCCCTCAAGACCGGAATTCGCGTGCAGTGAAAGATGCTCTTGTGCAGTATGCTCACTATACAGCGAGACCCCGACTTACGACTGCTACGACTTACGTCCGCCGCAGATTTTTTATTAATATTTTTTATTTACTTATTTTTTTTTCAAATGACACGCATTTTCTATACCGAAACGTTTCCAGTTAATGTAGTCTTCATGTATAATTAGAAAATTATGGGGGCCCCATGTGCATTCAGCTGACAACATTAAAGGTAAGTGCTCAGTCACACTGTATCCATTCCTTATTATTTAATACTTTCACTGTACTGTATCCATTCCTCATTATTCATTACTTTTACTGTACTGTATTTCATTGTAGATTTTTTATTAAAAAATAAAAAAAAAAATAAAATTTTTTTATCTATGTCGGACTTACGACCTGGATTTGGGTCCCTAACCCCGTCGTAAGTCGGGTCTAGCTGTATATAGTACGAGAAAGGGCTCCAACAACACCGCATCTATGTTGACGAAACTGGAAACAATTTGTACACAAAACATACGTATGGTGTGACATAGACAGAGAGAGCTTTACAGTTAATTATGACAAAGTTCAGTCTTGAAACCACTGAATATCGTTTGAAACAGATAGAGGGGGTGAGGTTCCTGTGTGTGGCCCGGCTGTACTCAAGGATCGGAGCGTAGTGGTGGTGTGTGGTGTTCAGCTAACTTAACATGGTAACTCAAGGTGATATTGTTACCATGGAGCCTAATGTGCAAGCCATCATGGTAGCAGAGCTCTCATTGGGGGAAATAAGGGACCACCTGCCTCCTAACAGGGTTCACACGGAGTTGAAGAAAGGCAAGCAACCAACAAATACTGCGGTGTTTATTGGATGGCTAATATCGACTGGAAGCTATAAAGTGGTAGACGGAACACCGCAACTTAAAGTGATGTTAAGAGAAGTCAACCCAACTGAAGAAATGGGCAGTGCATTGGAAGTGATGTTCCATGAAGACTTGGCCCTTGGTGTAGATGAGCATCTTAAGAAGATACAAGAAGACCAATGGCTCATGATATGGGGATATAGGCAAGAAAGCTCCTTGTACGTGGGAATGGAGGGCAGTGTACGAATTTTTTATGTCCCCTCCCACACCAATCCACTGCCCTACAGAAATATAATAACAATTTGGGAGTGTAGGCTTGAAATGAAAAAGCGAATGCTCTACGGCGTCGTCAGGGAGGTGGTCAAGCATCCACAAATTACGAAAATTGGATCACACCACACACTACTCTCTCTTGTAGATCCCACGTGCCTGCACCCCGGCGTCGACCAAGACGATATCATCCTACACATCTTTATCAATGATCCCGGCAAAGTAAAGCTCCGCGGCACTGTTGAGAGGGCAGATTATTAGGACAGTGGCAGGGTGCAGGACACAGTCAGGGTGCAGGACAGTGCCAGGGTGCAGGGCAGTGCCAGGGTGCAGGACACTGTCAGGGTGCAGGACAGTGTCAGGGTGCAGGACAGTGTCAGGGTGCAGGACACTGTCAGGGTGCAGGACACTGTCAGGGTGCAGGACAGTGCCAGGGTGCAGGGCAGTGCCAGGGTGCAGGGCAGTGCCAGGGTGCAGGACACTGTCAGGGTGCAGGACACTGTCAGGGTGCAGGACAGTGCCAGGTAGCAGGGTGGCCGTGATCATCCCACCAAAAGAACTAATCCATCACCCAGTGGGTCGACTACACCTGCTAAACATCCCATTGTGGTGCTTGAATCGCTCTACCATCCTACAACGGCCTCGGATGTATTAGATGTCCAGCCGGGATCATATATGAAAAGATGGCACCGATGCGGCCTGATTAATGTGCCCCACGGCTTCGTTGGGCTCGACCCCAGACCCGCCATGTGTCTGGCTACCCCACAATAACAAAGGTCGTGGGCCCTAGTGTTCTGCCCTGGGTTACTCCTTGGAAGTGAATGTCCAGAGAATGGTGTAACATGTGAGGGATAATTAGTTGGAAATAATTATCCCAGGTTGGGTAGTGAACCCCTGCATATACTAGGGTCATTGTTTACGTATATGTTGAATAATCTACAATGAGTGCCATGTAATGTACCACCAGTAATGTTGTGAGTAAGAGTAAAGAAGAAGGTACTGAGTTTGCACTAAGCCCAGGAGGTGAGCCTGGAAATTATATGATTTATACAATATCTTTTCCCCCATTGATTGCATATTAATAAACTTGTTTTTAGAGTAATTCTAGATGTATTCATTTCTCCCACAGTATTTTACCTTTATTTCCATCCAAGTGACTTGATACCAAAATTACCATACTCACGTGCCTAGACCCTCGACCATGCTACCAAAAGAATGCCCAGGCTACCAAAAGAATGTCCATGCTACCAAAGAATAGGTGACGGAACTGAGTAAGAGTAAGAACTAAGAGAAGTAAGTAAGATGAGGGTGGTGTAGAAAAGGAGAGGGAACCGGCCCCCTCACATTGGTGGCAAGCCCAAGAATCCGCCCCCTCACATCAATAAAAGAATAGATGAGACAATAGTCAAAATAGTCAGACAGATGATACTGCCAGAGACAATTACACTTAACATGCGAGTCAGTCGCAACAACCGTATATCGGAGGAGGATAAGAGAAGGATTATTGCAAAATACGAGACAAACAAGGATTTTCTCATCACCGCTGCTGACCTTGGCATTAAGAGAACAACCGCTTTTGGCATTGCAAGAAATTATCAGAGAAAGGGACCTGTAGACGACCCCCGTGACCGTGCAGGGAGACAATTGATGACGAATCCCTGAACTTCCTGGTGATGATGATCGAGGAAGTCCCGACAATCATCTTAAAGGAACTAAACCAGGCACTGCGAGACACCTTCCTTTCAAGGCTGCAGGTATGTGATGCTACAGTGGCAAGCGCATTAGATGGCATATGATAAGTGTAAAGAAATGTACAAATATCCCTCAAGACCGGAATTCGCGTGCAGTGAAAGATGCTCTTGTGCAGTATGCTCACTATACAGCTAGACCCCGACTTACGACTGCTACGACTTACGACCGCCGCAGATTTTTTATTAATATTTTTTATTTATTTTTTTTTTTTCAAATGACACGCATTTTCTATACCGAAACGTTTCCAGTTAATGTAGTCTTCATGTATAATTAGAAAATTATGGGGGCCCCATGTGCATTCAGCTGACAACATTAAAGGTAAGTGCTCAGTCACACTGTATCCATTCCTTATTATTTATTACTTTCACTGTACTGTATCCATTCCTCATTATTCATTACTTTTACTGTACTGTATTTCATTGTAGATTTTTTATTAAAAAAAAAAAAAAATTGTTATCTATGTCGGACTTACGACCTGGATTTGGGTCCCTAACCCCGTCGTAAGTCGGGTCTAGCTGTATATAGTACGAGAAAGGGCTCCAACAACACCGCATCTATGTTGACGAAACTGGAAACAATTTGTACACAAAACATACGTATGGTGTGACATAGACAGAGAGAGCTTTACAGTTAATTATGACAAAGTTCAGTCTTGAAACCACTGAATATCGTTTGAAACAGATAGAGGGGGTGAGGTTCCTGTGTGTGGCCCGGCTGTACTCAAGGATCGGAGCGTAGTGGTGGTGTGTGGTGTTCAGCTAACTTAACATGGCAACTCAAGGTGATATTGTTACCATGGAGCCTAATGTGCAAGCCATCATGGTGGCGGAGCTCTCATTGGGGGAAATAAGGGACCACCTGCCTCCTAACAGGGTTCACACGGAGTTGAAGAAAGGCAAGCAACCAACAAATACTGCGGTGTTTATTGGATGGCTAATATCGACTGGAAGCTATAAAGTGGTAGACGGAACACCGCAACTTAAGGTGATGTTAAGAGAAGTCAACCCAACTGAAGAAATGGGCAGTGCATTGGAAGTGATGTTCCATGAAGACTTGGCCCTTGGTGTAGATGAGCATCTTAAGAAGATACAAGAAGACCAATGGCTCATGATATGGGGATATAGGCAAGAAAGCTCCTTGTACGTGGGAATGGAGGGCAGTGTACGAATTTTTTATGTCCCCTCCCACACCAGTCCACTGCCCTACAGAAATATAATAACAATTTGGGAGTGTAGGCTTGAAATGAAAAAGAGAATGCTCTACGGCGTCGTCAGGGAGGTGGTCAAGCATCCACAAATTACGAAAATTGGATCACACCACACACTACTGTCTCTTGTAGATCCCACGTGCCTGCACCCCGGCGCCGACCAAGACGATATCATCCTACACATCTTTATCAATGATCCCGGCAAAGTAAAGCTCCGCGGCACTGTGGAGAGAGGGCAGATTATTAGGACAGTGGCAGGGTGCAGGACACTGTCAGGGTGCAGGGTAGTGCCAGGGTGCAGGGCAGTGCCAGGGTGCAGGACAGTGCCAGGGTGCAGGACAGTGCCAGGGTGCAGGACAGTGCCAGGGTGCAGGACAGTGCCAGGGTGCAGGACACTGTCAGGGTGCAGGACAGTGCCAGGTTGCAGGGTGGCCGTGATCATCCCACCAAAAGAACTAATCCATCACCCAGTGGGTCGACTACACCTGCTAAACATCCCATTGTGGTGCTTGAATCGCTCTACCATCCTACAACGGCCTCGGATGTATTAGATGTGCAGCCGGGATCATATATGAAAAGATGGCACCAATGCGGCCTGATTAATGTGCCCCACGGCTTCGTTGGGCCCGACCCCAGACCAGCCATGTGTCTGGCTACCCCACAATAACAAAGGTCGTGGGCCCTAGTGTTCTGCCCTGGGTTACTCCTTGGAAGTGAATGTCCAGAGAATGGTGTAACATGTATGTGAGGGATAATTAGTTGGAAATAATTATCCCAGGTTGGGTAGTGGACCCCTGCATATACTAGGGTCATTGTTTACGTATATGTTGAATAATCTACAATGAGTGCCATGTAATGTACCACCAGTAATATTGTGAGTAAGAGTAAAGAAGAAGGTACTGAGTTTGCACTAAGCCCAGGAGTGAGCCTGGAAATTATGATTTATACAATATCTTTTTCCCCATTGATTGCATATTAATAAACTTGTTTTTAGAGTAATTCTAGATGTATTCATTTTCTCCCACGAGTATTTTCACCTTTATTTCCATCAAGTGGCTTGATGCAAAATTACCTACTCACGTGCCTAGACCCTCGACCATGCTACCAAAAGAATGTCCATGCTACCAAAGAATAGGTGACGGAACTGAGTAAGAGTAAGAACTAAGAGAAGTAAGTAAGATGAGGGTGGTGTAGAAACAGAGGGAACCCACTCCCTCACATTGGTGGCAAGCCCAAGAACCCGCCCCCTCACATTAATAAAAGAATAAACTTGAGACAATAGTCCAAAATAGTCAGACAGATGATACTGCCAGAACAGTACACGCACTTAACATGCTGAGGTCAGTGCTTAACAAGCTTGCGTATATGGGAGGAGGATAAGAAGGATTATTGCCATCTGAGACAAACAAGGATTTTCTCATCACAGCTGCTGACCTTGGCATTAAAGAACGCTTACGCTTTTGGCATTTGCAAGAAGTATCAGAGAAAGGGACCTGTAGAAGAGGCGACCCCGTGACGTGCAGGGGAGACAATTGATGGCGAATCCTGAACTTCCTGGTGATGATGATGAGGAAGTCCGACAATCATCTTAAAGGAACTAAACCAGGCACTGCGAGACACCTTCCTTTCAAGGCTGCAGGTATGTGATGCTACAGTGGCAAGCGCATTAGATGGCATATGATAAGTGTAAAGAAATGCAAAAATATCCCTCAAGAACGGAATTCGCGTGCACTGAAAGATGCTCTTGTGCAGTATGCTCACTATACAGCTAGACCCCGACTTATGACCGCCGCAGATTTTTTATTAATATTTTTTATTTACTTATTTTTTTTTTTTCAAATGACACGCATTTTCTATACCGAAACGTTTCCAGTTAATGTAGTCTTCATGTATAATTAGAAAATTATGGGGGCCCCATGTGCATTCAGCTGACAACATTAAAGGTAAGTGCTCAGTCACACTGCATCCATTCCTTATTATTTATTACTTTCACTGTACTGTATCCATTCCTCATTATTCATTACTTTTACTGTACTGTATTTCATTGTAGATTTTTTATTAAAAAAAAAATAATAATAATTTTTATATATGTCGGGCTTACTACCTGGATTTGGGTCCCTAACCCCGTCGTAAGTCGGGTCTTAACTGTATATAGTACGAGAAAGGGCTCCAACAACACCGCATCTATGTTGACGAAACTGGAAACAATTTGTACACAAAACATACGTATGGTGTGACAGACAGAGAGATCTTTACAGTTAATTATGACAAAGTTCAGTCTTGAAACCACTGAATATAGTTTGAAACAGATAGAGGGGGTGAGGTTCCTGTGTGTGGCCCGGCTGTACTCAAGGATCGGAGCGTAGTGGTGGTGTGTGGTGTTCAGCTAGCAACACATGGCAACTCAAGGTGATATTATTGGGCTAATGTAATGCCAAGCCATCATGGTGGCAGAGCTCTCATTGGGGGAAATAGGGACCACCTGCCTCTAACAGGGTTCACGCGAGGTTGAAGAAAGGCAAGCAACCAACCTTAAATACTGCGGTGTTTATTGGATGGCTAATATGGAGCTAGAGCTATAAAGTGGTAGGCGAGGAACACACTTAACTTAAGGTGATGTTAAGAGAAGTCAACCCAACTGAAGAAATGGGCAGTGCATTGGAAGTGATGTTCCATGAAGACTTGGCCCTTGGTGTAGATGAGCATCTTAAGATACAAGAAGACCAATGGCTCATGATATAGGGATATAGGCAAGAAAGCTCCTTGTACGTGGGAATGGAGGGCAGTGTACGAATTTTTTATGTCCCCTCCCACACCAGTCCACTGCCCTACAGAAATATAATAACAATTTGGGAGTGTAGGCTTGAAATGAAAAAGAGAATGCTCTACGGCATCGTCAGGGAGGTGGTCAAGCATCCACAAATTACGAAAATTGGATCACACCAAACACTACTGTCTCTTGTAGATCACACGTGCCTGCACCCCGGCGCCGACCAAGACGATATCATCCTACACATCTTTATCAATGATCCCGGCAAAGTAAAGCTCCACGGCACTGTGGAGAGAGGGCAGATTATTAGGACAGTGGCAGGGTGCAGGACACTGTCAGGGTGCAGGGCAGTGCCAGGGTGCAGGGCAGTGCCAGGGTGCAGGACACTGTCAGGGTGCAGGACAGTGCCAGGGTGCAGAACAGTGGCAGGGTGCAGGACAGTGCCAGGGTGCATGACACTGTCAGGGTGCAGGACACTGTCAGGGTGCAGGACAGTGCCAGGTTGCAGGGTGGCCGTGATCATCCCACCAAAAGAACTAATCCATCACCCAGTGGGTCGACTACACCTGCTAAACATCCCATTGTGGTGCTTGAATCGCTCTACCATCCTACAACGGCCTCGGATGTATTAGATGTCCAGCCGGGATCATATATGAAAAGATGGCACCGATGCGGCCTGATTAATGTATGCTTGCAACCCGTTGGGCTACGACCCCAGACCGCCATGTGTCACCAGCTGCCTAATAACAAAGGTGCGTGGGCCTAGTGTTTCTACCCTGGGTTACTCCTTGAAGTGAATGTCAGAAAATGGTACTAACATGTATGTGAGGATAGTGGTTGGAAATAATTATCCCAGGTTGAATGATGGACTCCCTGCATATACTAGGAGTCGTGTTTGCATTATATGTTGAATAATCTACAATGAGTGCCATGTAATGTACCACCAGTAATATTTGTGAGTAAAATCTGATGCGTAAAATTTATAATAAAAAATACAAAAATAAAAATAAAACAGATAACAATAATAAAACTGAAAACTCTGCAATAATAACAACAACAACAACAACAATAATAATAATAATAATAATAATAATAATAATAATAATAATAATAAATAATAATACTGTAATAATAAGGAACCATAAAAAAAGATCATTAATGAGAAACGATATATGATGATGTGTTGTCAATAGTAAGAGAAACAATTGAGACCCTGCAATTGTGTGTAAGTGAGGCAGAAAGTCAGATCATCAACCTGGGACTTGGTCACAATTTTTGTGATGCCATATGGCAGCAGGGTCTACCATTAGACCTGTAGAATAAGAAATATAGCTGGAGTTCAGTTTGAGATGTAAAAATACTTCAAAATACAAGATATTACATGTAATATCGGCTCAGAATGAACACTTACACAGCGAAGAAAGGTCGAGAAACTTTATGGGCCTACAGTAGTAGTCCAAAAATCCGGACCGCTTGGGGACTGGGTCGGTCCGGATTTTCGGGATTCTCAGGCAGTACTTTTAAAATTCAAATTTCAGGAGAAATAAAGAAGAGATGAACAGGTACATTTTGATAGTTAATTCATTAGCAAATATAGCATGCTTCATTTATCTAAACGAGCAGTTTTAAAGATAAAGCTGTGAATTCTAAAATTTTATTATTTGCCTTTTTTATATCATAAATTGTAGACTTTCCAATGTCATATGTTTCCATTAGAACAGTATTGCTCACACCACGTTCTAGTTTCTTAATTATTTCAAGTTTGTCACTCAATTTCAACGTGTTCTTCTTTCTCTTCACACAACGAAGTTTATCTACTTTAGGAGCCATTATTATGGGCTTGTACAGTACTCTGTAAATGGAAAGAGTAGGACTCAAAATTTCATACGTTGTCACAGTTTGATTGCTTGTTTTAAAGTGGCGACTGCGTGGTCGCTGTGCAGCTGTGGTGCTCATGCATGCACAAATACACACAAAAGCCAGCTAAATTAAAAAAAACAAAAAAACAAAAGTTTGAGTTTTCGAAAAGTCCGGATTCTCGGGTGGTCCAGATTTCTGGCATCCGGATTTTTGGGCTTTTACTGTATATCTCAAAATTAACTTTTCCAACACTCGGACTGGAACTTTTCTGCCAATTTTTTACCGATTTCAATTAAACAAACACTGAGTACAGGAAGAACCTTTCCTCAACATAACCCTAGGGTCCAATTTTTTCTATCTTAAGATTCATTTTTGGTTGAATATCTAATCAAGATATTCAGACAATTTTCAACCAAACTTGAATTTTTTTATTCATAAAACCAAAACCAAAAACAAACATATCGCCCTGGACAATTCCATGGTAATACTAGATCTCTTAGTACTATCAATTTCAAGGCAAAATAGAAAGAAGTAATGGAGAAATTATACCTTAAAAATTTAGACAAATAATAGAAAATGCATAAAGGGTTGAAAATTTTGAAAGGGTAGAAGGGGGTTATGGGGCTAGAATTGATGTACTGTATATATAATCCTTGATTGATGACGGGAATATCATAACAATCGACCCAAATTAAAAGCACCTACACCAAAAACCGGATTATCCTCTCAAGTCACTAATAAAAAGGTTTCTCGCAAATTTTCAAAAGGATAAAACATCATACATCTGGACACTGTACTGCCAGTATGTCAAAATAAAACTGGCTAACTGCAGTAAATGAACCCTGATAATACAATGAACCCTGATAACTATACAATGAACCCTGATAACTACACAATGAACCCTGATAACTACACAATGAACCCTGATAACTATACAATGAACCCTGATAACTACACAATGAACCCTGATAACTACACAATGAACCCTGATAACTACACAATGAACCCTGATAACTACACAATGAACCCTGATAACTATACAATGAACCCTGATAACTATACAATGAACCCTGATAACTATACAGGGAATTTCCATTTCAATTTACAAGAGACCAAAATAAACCTACACATAACTAGTAGCTACACAGCCCTGACCATACTTATAATCACTCAACACAGTATACAAGTGTAGAGGGTAAAATTTTCATGTAAGTGTCGACAATTTCCACCAAATTAAAAATAACCTCTGTACGTGCTTAACTTAGATATTTGCTCAACTCTAAAGTGTGCACGTTAAACCAAGGCAATGCACAATGATGTTAACCTAGAGAGCATAGAGCATGTAAACTAAGATGCCTAGTAACATACCTGACATAGAAGCAATAGCAACAAGATTACCTTATACATTAACTCTATGACAAGTAGCAGCAGGACACAAGTAATTCTTGTTCATAAATCAGTAATGAGACACAATCATTAAAAACCTCAATATATTCAGACTCTGGGTATATTGTGGCCTGTAAGTCAACTTTTGAAGCTCCAGTTTTTGTGTTCAAAACTTGGGGTCACCTTATACCACAGGTCTACCTCCAGCCTCACTTTGCCTTACTGGTAGGTCTCAGTCAGTCCAGCACTCGCAAACAAGTTTTACCTCGAAGTTTGACCTCACTAAAATTTTTCCAGAAGGGTAACTGTTACTGAACTCAGCCTAAGGTCGGTGTTTACACTAGTCACACCGACACATAAATGTTAACAACAAACAAACATTACTAGGACAATTACTTGTAGTATTTGTTGTCGTTTTGTTTAAAAATACAATTACAGTATATTCATATAATACTACTGGATTTTGTAAACATTTACACAAATGTGTTGTAAACATGACAGATGCCTGTGGGGCAGCTCTGCCAGTATTGCCAAACACTTGTTGAATGTTACTAATTTCATCCCTGAAGTTGTTAAATACATAAAACATCTGGAGAAATACAGGTACATGCAAGACATTATGTAAAAAGAATAATAGTTAACTATGACTGATGAATGCCAATAACTGTCACAAGTGGCATTAAAGTTAGTGAAAATGATAAACTTAACTATGAAATCAACAGCTGAACACAACCATCCTCTCTGTTGTCCTCATATCCTACATGTATTTATTTATATGTACTGTACCACAATTATTATCTACATGTATAGGACTGTTTATAGTACATTATATGTACTGTAAAGCAGGCCCTTAAAATTCGTGGGGTTAGGTTCTCAAAATGGCACGAATAACATTTACTGACGGGGGCGGTGCAGGGTTACATTTTTACCTGTGTGTGTAGAGAAATGTATATTCCCTTTATGTGTTTCACCTAAAGACAATTATTTCTTTTCCCTGTGTTGTAATAAACCAGTGTGTTCACTCTTAGTCAATCTTACCTTTTTTGCACTGTCACTATGTTGAAATGCCCTGTAGTATAACCTTCCCCCCACCTAGTTATTATTTATCATATTTAGATCACGAGAGAGACCTTACGGGACGCCACAAAACTCGCGTGCTCCCAGCACCAGCAGCAAAAATGTCGGCAATTTTAAAACTACCCGCAGACATTTTTGGGTACATCCAGGGTGTCATCCGCAAACAATCGAATGCAGCAAAATAAAAATTTGTGAGTTATCTGGGGATGCAGTACTGTATTAATCTTATTGTCATTACTCACCGAGTGTACAGAGTATCTTATATATTTTTAATCTTGTACGAACTGTATTATTGTGATTTGTTTACACCATTCATGTGCCCTGGTAACATTTGTTTGTAAGAAAACTAACACTAAAAGGTATTTTAACATTTTGAAAATGTTACATTTAGGTAAAACTTGTTTGAGTGCTGTTAAAAAGTATGTTTAGCAAACACTGAGGACATAGTTTTCAAATTGCAGTTTATAGATCGACTTATCTGCCAGGTATGGGCCCACATTAACAATTTATGTTGAAATAATTAAGGTCGTCTTATACGCCGGGCCGACTTATGGGCCGCACTATACGGTAAGTTAATGCAAATAACATGGGATGATTAGTTGCCTCCTCTTGAATTGCAGTAAGACATAACAAGTCATATATACAGTGACAATTTATTATGAGGGACTTAAAATTAAGAAAATAATAAATATGACTTATCTTGAGGGGACATGTTCTTCTGGCACCGTGGGCTGGACACTCATAACAGACTATAAACATGGCATTCCCCGAGCTAGGACCTTGTTCAAAAGCCAGAACAATGTTGATTCTATAGGTTAACGACCATACAAAACAACATATCCCACACACAACAAATATAAATTCTGTAAATAAAGTTATGTTAAACAATATTATGTAAGAAATGGGATTTTAGTTACAACCCTGACCATAAAAGTCTTATCCCATACATAAATAATATAAATACTACAGTAGTTGTACTGTAAATAAAGTCATGCTAAACAATAATTAATGTGAAAAAATACTTTAATTAGATATTTCTGTGGTATACTACGTACAGTACCGTATTGGGACCCCATTCTTAAGTGCAGGTGTGTGTAACTCAAGGACTGCCTATAGTAACAACAAAAAGACAACTCAACAAAGTTTTCATATACAAAATGGTGATTATGTTGGGAGACTTAACACTACCAAAATAATAACTCATAACACAGTCCTCGGAGCCTACCTACCCAACTGACCAGCACCGTTTTGTCCACAATTGGTCTGCAACACTGAAATGAAACAATTACTTCCATGTACAGTGTAAACATATAGAACATGTCATCCAAAATTATAGTTTTATATTACATTATTTCTAAGATTCATTAGAGTATTTTAATGATTATTCCACATCTTCTATAGTTTATATAATAACAATGCCATCTGCCAGTTATCCCCCACACTTAATGTTAAGGTTTTCATCCCCACCATTAAACAACCTGTAATTCTTTTAAATGTTCAGTGCGATATTGTCCAATTAAAAAAAAATTCCACTGTTGCTGTTATAAGAATTTGCTATATATTCTTTGTTAATACTATAGGTTAAATATATGGCTAATTTACACTTTTGTCTGAGGGGGAGCAGTCAGATGTCTTCACCTACAGATAAACCGACGCTAGAAGTCGAGTGACGGCAGCTGTACTGTCATACTCTACTGGAATGTATCACGACTAGACGTGGGTTAAGGTTTCCCAGTTGTTGACAATCAAATCACTGAGAAATACCACAATAATATCATTATTGTACAGTACATACCTTATTGTGCTGTCAGACCAAACACCAGGGGATTACACTGTCTTTAAGTCTCTGAAGATCCACTGTTTTGGGAGTTATGTGTCAGCACCTGTATAAAAGATTATATCTCATATATGGTGCATTGTATTATATTACCAGTAGTTCCTTATTTCACACAATACATAGTTCTCTTTGGTCATGCTGTTTGACTGCAGTTAACCTACTCTAACCCCCACCAGATAGCATTAAGGATGTTTAATTGTCAGGTGAAATAAGCAAAGGTGTTTAATCGTTGGTCAGGTGAAACAAGCTAGGATGTGAATCATTTAGATCTCTAGATATTTTACACCAACAACTTCAATCACACATACAAATTATTAAACCTCCATCCAGCAGCCTATATGGGTAGACAAGTCCACTACAATGGGGATGTCTGATGTGAAACCCCCATCTAATGAACATCCCCATCTAATGAACATCCCCTTCCATATATAGTCCATTAGATAAAGGTTACACTGTACTTATAAAGCCAAGAAGGTTACTCACCAAGTGAGGGTCTGGGATGCCTCTCAAAAGGCAGCGGCAGATGCAACCAATCCGTCGCCTCCGTCTTTCAATAAAACAGTACAATCAGCAGGCAAGACATCTTTCCCTTCTGTAGCTATTCCTCTATGTTGGCTTCATGACTGGCCAGGACTTCCTTAATGTTTCGCTGTGGACTGTATTGTTCTCTCGTACTGAATCCATGGAGAAAAAGAAAAAAGGAAGCTAATATTACATTTAACAAAACAAGAATTTTGCTCCATTACCTATAAATATAAAAAGTGCAGCGTCAATACAAAAGCTAATTATTCTTGTTCCTTGTCCTGAAAGGTTTTCAAGGAAGATACCCATTTGTACAGCGAGGGATGCCTGTATTATCTACAATTAAATCTCCAGACTCAACACTAAGATGGCAGTCATCACTAAACAACAAAACTTTATAATTAACACTACAGTAATAGGTAGGCCATGTACATTAAGGAAGAGTAAAGGTCTTAGGGGACTTAACCTGAACAATAACTAGTGTGACAGATTTGAAGTAGTAAGTAAAACAGAATATCTGGCACAAATGAAGCATTTAGGATAAAACACAAATGGTAATTGTGTTAAGGTATGAAGTCCAAGGAAAACAACTTGAAAGAATCAGGGGATTTTTCAACCAGACAGCAGAAGCCTTAGCCAGTGTTTCTTAATGAACTTTATACTCTGACTGACAATAGCCCAGACAAGCTTGATGCACAAGCTTAGTGTAATAGTGCAGCTGCTTTAAGTGGAGTTCATACACGTGTTCAGGCATTTTATTCATTGCCATGCACACCAACATTTGCAACAGTCAAGGCAGTACTGCATGAAGTGAAAGTTACAGGGTCTCAGGTGTCTCCCTTACTATTGACAACAACATAAATAACTTTTCTCACTCTTGATCTGTTCTATTCTTTTTATTATTTTTTTTATTCTATTCTTTTATTCTCCTATATCAGTTGACAGTAATATTGAACCAGGCCTCCTGGGATGGGTCCCACTGGTCGGGAAGGTTGTGGACCCAAAGGCCAACCTGATCATCATCAAACTACTGGGGCCTCAACTGATGTCACCGCGGTTGCTGGAGGATCAGCTTTTTTCACACTTCATTTTTCCAACATTCTCGGCCCGAGATCCAATTTTCCTTCTGTGGAGCACCATCAATTAACCTCCTCTCCCGACCTCTAACTACTATCTGAACTTCAACTGACCAAAGCAGCTTCACCCAAACTACAACCTTTATACTTCCTTCCGTTCTAAGGGAGGTGTATGCGCCTACTGCAACACACATACGCCTATAGCTCGACTCACGGATCTTGAATCTTCCCTTTATGATGTCATCTGGCCCAAAATATCTCTGCCAACTACAGGTCCACAAACCCTTACCTGAAACCCTTGGTGTCATGGTCACGTTGACTGCTAGTCTGTTTTAACACTAATGATTCTTATTATACTCCACGAACGCAAAACATGAGTGGGTTAGCTATTCCTAAGAGAGACGTGTTTTTCCCCATGACGTTTATACTCACGATCCCTCCCAGTAAGTCCCGCCTTGTGAAGACAGTTGTCAATGCGTTTTTTATTCCAATTTTTCCTGGCAAGCTCAATCTTGGATTAGTTTGTGTTAATCAACTCCAGTAATTCGCCAGACCTTTGTCAACTGAGGGCCATCCTTGAATGAGTGACAGTTGTTTGTTTGTGATTTCTGTCATTGAGTGAGTAGCAATCGCTGGCAACTCGGGTATATAACCACGGGCGCGAGGAAGAGACGTCCTCCATAACGCGTCCTCTCCCGTTGTCTCCAGGTATGTAGCTGTGTTCTCCCGCCGATATAACCATTCAGTTTGATTTAGTCAATTGTAGTGAATTATCAGTGTTCAAGTTGTGACTGTGATTGTCATTCACCCAGTGTAAGAAGTAATATAAAGTAAATGTAGTCTGACGTTGCCAGACGAAGGATTTGTTGTGATCGAGTTGTCCATGCTTCCCTCCATAATGCGTCCTCTCCCATTGTCCCCAGGTACAGGGGGCGGGGGCTTAATTGAACACTAATATAGGAGTATTTTAACCGAAAACTACTGATAAAACGAGTAACATCTCTTGAACATTGGAAGGTTAGGTAAAGTCTCTTGTTTTCGTCATGTATTTTATCCTATTTTACATTGAAATACATCACGTTTCAGCAAAACTACTTTTTATTTCTGAGAATATATTCATTCAGGCACAGTTTAGGTAAAATATACATGTGCTGTAACATTTTTTTTTAATTGAAAACGATTCGAAAAACACGTACCAAGAAATAACGTTGGAGAAGTTGGGGGAGATAACCAGGATGATTGAGGCACTGAAAAACCTGACCTATATTATGGACCCCTCCATGGTGCGTGCCCTGAAATTCAAGCGAGGGATGGATGATGCTTTTGTTCCATACAAAAACATCATGGAAGACATGAAAAGAAAGAGACGACAACTCCCCATCACCATGTTCTTTGATCACCGAAGGAGAGATTCAACACCATCAATCGCTGGCGGCAGTGAGGAAGCAGCTGAATCCACGTCGCCCCCACTTCACCACCTGTTATGGAATTGAGTGACGATGAGCCCGATGACCCCCGCCCTGTCGCCGAGGAGAGGTACGGTACAGTAAAGTGAAATTCTTATCTCTTTTTTTTAATAGCTTTTCTTGCCATGTTTATTGTTTGTAAAAATGCACAGCACAGTACAGTTCAGTACAAGTACTGTACATAGGAAGTGGAGGTGCAGTTATTCACAAAACATTTGTGTTTGTTGTCGGCAGTAGTGA
>NW_024738258.1:0-17238 GCF_018991925.1 Homarus americanus
TGTGTAGAGTAGATAGTGTATTGTGTGTAGTGTAGATAGTGTAGAAAGTGTAGTGAAGATAGTGTATTGTGTGTAATGTACATAGTGTATTGTGTGTAATGTACATAGTGTAGTGTAGATAGTGTATTGTGTGTAGTGTACAAAGTGTAGTGTAGATAGTTTATTGTGTGTAGTGTACAAAGTGTAGTGTAGATAGTGTATTGTGTGTGATGCACATAGTGTAGAGTAGATAGTGTATTGTGTGCAATGTACAGTGTATTATGTGTAATGTGTACACACACACACACACACCTGATGACACACACACACACACACACACCTACACAACAATCACCCTCACTCTAATAAAAGAGCCTCCGGTAATTAAGACACCCTAAATAATGGGTTAATTATTGTCTGTCGACACAGGCTCTAGACAGCCTAAACTATCCCATCTATGGGTGTTTTGAGGGCCTCTTTTCTTATTCCGCCGACCCTACTGGCGGATGCTGGTCTAGGAGGTTGTCTATTGCCTGGCCCTATAGATCGTGGGTGGTAATGGACCTTTTGAGATTTGGTAACTTTTTGGAAACCATGTATGGTTGCTGTTGTTATCTGGTGGGAGTCTTTGAAGGAGTTCTTGCTCCGATCGTTCGATCTTTTGCCAGGCTCTGCTGGCCAGGGTGTGCAGCACCCTGAACAACAAATTCACTAAGTTTAATAAATTAAAAAACTCTCAACAGTAACTTCACAAGAATAGTATTATAATTATATCTGTAGTATTTACCATTACTCTCGTACTGAATGCATGCACATGTAATGAAGATAAATTTATTATATAGTACAGATACTTAACAACACATTCACTAGTATTAAATATCACAAAATCCTCCCGCATTTTTTTTATTGGATTACGTGCCATGGTTGTTAGCCTCGTGTACTGAACAGTGAAAAGACTCTGCAGGCGGCAGGAGATACGCTTATCTGACCTCGACACTTGCAGCCGTTGGATATTAAAAACTTAGCTCTCCTCTCTACACTCCATCAAGAGACAACCGAGCGAGTACCCTCACCATGATAGCCGAACTATACATTGTACTTCTCATCATGATAGCTCAATTTAGCTTGTACGCTACTTATCGTGATAGCTAAGCCAAGTATCTACTTATCATGAAAGCTCAGCCAAGCACGTACTTATGATAGTCTAGCCAAGCACGTACTTATGATAGCCTAGACAAGCACGTGCTTATGATAGTCTAGCCAAGTATGTACTTATGATAGCCTAGCCAAGCAAGTGCTTATGATAGTCCAACCCAAGTAATAGCCTTATGATAGTCTAGCCAAAAAGCATGCGTGTGATAGTCTAGCCAAGCGCGTACTTGTGATAACCTAGCCAAACACGTGCTTATGATAGTCTAACCAAAAGTATGAACTTACCATGATAGTCTAGTCAAGCACGTACTTATGATAGTCTAGCCAAGCACGTGCTTGTGATAGCCCTGGCCAAGCACGTGCTTATGATGAACTCTAACCAAGTATGTACTTATGATGAACCTAATAGCACGTACGTATGCTAGTCTAGCCAAGCACGTACTTATGATAGTCTAGCCAAGCACGTACTTGTGATAGCCTAGCCAAGCACGTGCTTATGATAGTCTAACTAAGTATGTACTTATGATAGTCTAGCCAAGCACGTACGTATGCTAGTCTAGCCAAGCACGTACTTATGATAGTCTAGCCAAGCACGTACTTATGATAGTCAAGCCAAGCACGTACTTGTGATAGCCTAGCCAAGCACGTGCTTATGATAGTCTAGCCAAGTATGTACTTATGATAATCTAGCCAAGCACGTACTTATGATAGTCTAGCCAAGCATGTACTTATGGTAACCTAGCCAAGCACGTACGTATGCTAGTCTAGCCAAGCACGTACTTATTATGAAAGCCTCGCAAGCACTCACCAAGACAGCCAAGCATGCATATTTTACCACACTATCGTCTCGTGCGTGTTTCATAACAAAGGCCAAGCATGCACTCTGCATACTTCACCACCACGATAGCCCCCACACCCGAAGGTCTTAATAACACTCCAACAATCCCACGCCCTTTCATGCGACAACCGACTCGTGGTAGACTAGCATACGATACCTGGAGTGTCCACAGCCTAGCTAAACATTTCGATTTCGGATGATTTTGATTAAGATAGCAACCGCTTACGTCCCTGTAACAACACGCAGATATAATGTAATGTACTTCAAGGTCAATCATAATTACGATACCCGATACCCCAGCTTATCATTTATAATTTACAATATACTACTTTGTAACCAAGTCATCATAACCACGAGAGCTTAACATGTTACCACTATAAAACTCCACGATATGTTAGTTTATGCTATACAGTATGCTGCGTGCCCAAAATACCATAGTCTTTCACCACGATTTCAAATTTGATATGAGCTTAGTTCACTACATGTTATATAATACGATACGATAACTACATACATTTCCAGACACGATGACATGCTCGTATATATAGCCATCCACGATGACATGCTCGTATATACCAACCCATCCACCAGTCACACCGGTACGACCTGCAACAATAACGGATATCCTTGAAAGACAAAATAGGAGCCCCTCTCTCACACCCAACCCCCCCCCCCTCCCTCACACACACGCAAACACATTACTACTACTACGACTACTACTACTTTGCTGTCACTCGGAATTGAGTATGACGATCATCCAGCTATGATACAATGACACGAGATATTAAATATGTCACCTTCGTTGGTGAGCTCTGAGGTGACTCGATAGGCCGATAAGAGACCAGCAGGACCGCCCGTCCACAGATGTTGCACAGATGACGATGAAAGTATGATGAGCTGGTGTTGGATGGGCATGAGTTGATTATTTTCTATGGTGGAACAGGGAGGGCAGGCGGCAACTAACACATCTTGGCACTCTCTTACAGTCCAGGAAGAGGGAGAGTTGCAATAACTCGTCGATAGCCCAGTTTGTTGGATTTCGCCTTAGTAGCGTATCCATTTTGTATTGCCTTCATCCGCCAGTGTCGTCATTGGGTTCCCGCACTGGTCACCTCTTCTGCCTATACCGCCGTCAACATGTAGTACTGGTGGTGGCGTTATAGTCACATGTCGTACTGGTGGTGGTGTTATGTCAACATGTAGTACTGGTGGTGGTGTTATAGTCAACATGTAGTACTGGTGGTAGTGTTATAGTCAACATGTATACTGGTGTGGTGTTATAGTCAACATGTAGTACTGGTGGTGTTATAGTCAACATGTAGTACTGGTGGTGGTGTTAGTCAACATGTAGTACTGGTGGTGGTGTTATAGTCAACATGTAGCACTGGTGGTGGTGTTATAGTCAACATATAGTACTGGTGGTGGTGTTATAGTCAACATGTAGTACTGGTGGTGGTGTTATAGTCAACATGTAGTACTGGTAGTGGTGTTATAGTCAACATGAAGTACTGGTGGTGGTGTTATAGTCATCATGTAGTACTGGTGGTGGTGTTATAGTCAACATGTAGTACTGGTGGTGGTGTTATAGTCATCATGTAGTACTGGTGGTGGTGTTATATTCATCATGTAGTACTGGTGGTGGTGTAGTCAACATGTAGTACTGGTGGTGGTGTTATATATTCATCATGTAGTACTGGTGGTGGTGTAGTCAACATGTAGTACTGGTGGTGGTGTTATAGTCAACATATAGTACTGGTGGTGGTGTTATAGTCATCATGTAGTACTGGTGGTGGTGTTATAGTCAACATGTAGTACTGGTGGTGGTGTTATAGTCAACATGTAGTACTGGTGGTGGTGTAGTCAACATGTAGTACTAGTGGTGGTGTAATAGTCAACATGTAGTGTGTATGTA
Organism: Homarus americanus; assembly: GCF_018991925.1. NCBI lineage: Eukaryota > Metazoa > Arthropoda > Malacostraca > Decapoda > Nephropidae > Homarus > Homarus americanus. The sequence goes on from NW_024738258.1 coordinate 3,882, forward strand.
ATTGTTTGTGATAGCAACACTATTAAAACAATAAAATAAACCCACTGTATTAGCCGGGTTACTGAGGGTTTTTTCATACCTCCCAGTGGGGGAATAAGCCTTTAGGTCACCTCTACTCCGCAAGAAGCTCGGCCTTTATGGCAGCGACTGCTGTCTCTACAAGATGCTTCTTACCTCTCACAAGGACCGGATCAACTATATTATTGTATTCAGGGACTACAAAGTCAACCTGATAAATTGATCTAAGATGGGAAATATTTTCTCCCCGATGGCCGTAACCTTTTTTACGAAAAATATGGGCAGTGTCATACATCACATGTGTTACTATTCTTTAACCGTCCACTTCATGCAATGTTGGCCTTTTGTCCACACTCTAGCGGTTGTGACTTTTGTCCACACTCTAGCGGTTGTGACTTTTGTCCACACTCTAGCGGTTGTGACTTTTGTCCACACTCTAGCGGTTGTGACTTTTGTCCACCTTCTAGCGGTTGTCAACCTTGTTTATACCACACTACACTCTCTTGACCTCGGCCCTGATGGCTTTCACGGCTTCATTTACTAAGTTTTTTTTCCCTTTTACCACTACCGGATCTTTTTTATTTTCATTATGTGGCACAAATATATCTACTTTGTAAAACTTTCTATAAAAGCGAATATTTTGTCCTTGATAACCGATAACAATTCTTCTCAAAATGTTGGGAGTTTCAAACATTTTGTATGAAAATATGCCATCGTCTTTCCTTTTAGCCTCGGTTTGCTAGATCTTCTTGATTAATTTTTAAAGTGTGTGTTAAACCTGTTTAACGTTTGTCGAAATTCCGGTCAATTAAATTTTTTTCGGGTCAAGATCTTTTGGGGGGATGTCAATATCAACGTGAAACCTACGCGCACTGAAGGTGATCTCTTTTATATATTTTTTGACCATAATATGACGGCAAGGTTCAGGTACTAAAATGGTCTTACAGATTATATTTTTTGACGACACGAAGATGGGACCTTCATCGGGGGTGGTGACTTGAACAGGGGTGGTGACTTTATTGATGGTGGTGACCTCATCGGGGGTGGTGAGAACATCAGAGGTGGTGACGTCATCGGGAGTGGTGACGTCATCGGGGGTGGTGACGTCATCGGTGGTGGTGACTTCATCGGGGGTGTTGAGATCATCGAGGGTGTTGAGATCATCGAGGGTGTTGAGATCATCGAGGGTGTTGAGATCATCGAGGGTGGTGATCTTCATCTGGGGTGGTGACTTCATCTGGGGTGGTGAATTCATCTGGCGTGGTGACTTCATCTGCGGTGGTGACTTCATCTGGGGTGGTGACTTCATCTGGGGTGCTGAGATCATCGGGGGTGCTGAGATCATCTGGGTTTGTGACCTCATCTGGGGTGTTGAGATCATCGAGGGTGGTGACTTCATCTTGGGTGCTGAGATCATCTGGGGTGGTGACTTCATCTGCGGTGGTGACTTCATCTGGGGTGGTGACTTCATCTGGGGTGTTGAGATCATCGAGGGTGGTGACTTCATCTGGGGTGCTGAGATCATCGAGGGTGGTGACTTCATCTGGCGTGGTGAATTCATCTGGCGTGGTGACTTCATCTGCGGTGGTGACTTCATCTGGGGTGGTGACTTCATCTGGGGTGCTGAGATCATCGGGGGTGCTGAGATCATCTGGGGTGGTGACTTCATCTTGGGTCCATCTTTTTTTCCACAAATAATAGACTGAGACCAACACGCCCAAGGCCAGTACGATGCCCTTATTTATCACCAGAATAGACTCCAAATTAGATCCCTATTTATTGATTATATTTACAATTTTTTTGTATTCTTCAATTTAACGTTACTTATTTTTAATGGACGCCAGTGGACAGAGGAACGGCCACCTTTCTGAAGTGGGGGGAGCAACATTCACAGAGGGAACAGTTGGGAGAGGTTTCGTAGCCGATAGGATCCAACCCCCGAAAGGAATTTTGTACAGTTCCTTTTAATCAGCCATTTTTCTCTGTACTTCTGCCCTTATGGCAAGGAGCTCTTTATCGACCTTTTTTTCATATCGTTAACATATAAACAACAAATATCCGTAAATAATAACGGAGATAAGCGCATATTGACAGATCTTTAAAATTTTGTTCATTGTGAAAGTTTTATAACTAAGAAAGGTTTTAATTATGACCTGCTCCTGTCTCTTAACGCGTGCCAATAACTTAGTTAGGTTGGATACATATCCACCTGGCCAGATTATAGCCCATGGCCGAGACTCCACTATATACACACCACTATTCTTGGCCAATATTTAATGAATATAAAATATAAGCCTATCAAATTTTAGCTGTTAAATATAATATTGTTAGAGAGTTGACGTTATTGTTTAATGGAGACATTATTGTGTAGTGATCAAAGTGTATGGTGTCAAGTGTGTAGTATACTGTGTATTATTTAGTGCTGATTGTATTGTGTCGTATAGACTGTATTGTGTACACAATGATGTAGTGTACACTATATTGTTAGTGCAAAATTTACTGTGTATATAGTGTATTATGTGTAATGTCCAGTGTAGTGTAGATAGTGTATTGTGTGTAGTGTAGATAGTGTATTGTGTGTAGTGTAGATAGTGTAGTGTAGTAGATAGTGTAGATAGTGTGTAGTAGTGTACATAGTGTAGTGTAGATAGTGTATTGTGTGTAATATACATAGTGTAGAGTAGATAGTGTATTGTGTGTAGTGTAGATAGTGTATTGTGTGTAGTGTACATAGTGTAGTGTAGATAGTGTATTGTGTGTGATGTACATAGAGTAGTGTAGATAGTGTATTGTGTGTAATGTACATAGTGTAGAGTAGATAGTGTAGTGTAGATAGTGTATTGTGTGTAGTGTACATAGTGTAGTGTAGATAGTGTATTATGTGTGATGTACATAGTGTAGAGTAGATAGTGTAGTGTAGATAGTGTATTGTGTGTAGTGTACATAGTGTAGTGTAGATAGTGTTGTGTAGATAGGGTATTGTGTGTATTGTACATAGTGTAGTGTAGATAGTGTATTGTGTGTAGTGTATATAGTGTAGAGTAGATAGTGTATTGTGTGTTAAGTAGATAGTGTATTGTGTGTAGTGTAGATAGAGTATTGTGTGTAGTGTAGATAGTGTATTGTGTGTAGTGTAGATAGTGTAGTGTAGATAGTGTATTGTGTGTAGTGTAGATAGTGTATTGTGTGTAGTGTAGATAGTGTATTGTGTGTAGTGTATTGTGTATAATGTACATAGTGTATTGTAGATAGTGTATTGTGTATGATGTACATAGTGTTTTGTAGATAGTGTATTGTGTATGATGTACAGTGTAGTGTAGATAGTGTATTGTGTGTGATGTACATAGAGTCGAGTAGATAGTGTAGTGTAGATAGTGTATTATGTGTAGTGTAGATATTGTATTGTGTGTAGTGTAGATAGTGTATTGTGTGTAGTGTAGATAGTGTAGTGTAGATATTGTATTGTGTGGAGTGTAGCTAGTGTATTGTGTGTAGTGTAGATAGTTTAGAGTAGATAGTGTATTGTGTGTAGTGTAGATAGTGTAGTGTAGATATTGTATTGTGTGTAGTGTACATAGTGTAATGTAGATAGTGTATTATGTGTAGTGTAGATAGTGTAGTGTAGATATTGTATTGTGTGTAGTGTACATAGTGTAGAGTAGGTAGTGTATTGTGTGTAGTGTAGATAGTGTATTGTGTGTAGTGTAGATAGTGTATTGTGTGTAGTGTACATAGTGTAGTGTAGATAGTGTATTGTTTGTAGTGTAGATAGTGTATTGTGTGTAGAGTAGATAGTGTATTGTGTGTAGTGTAGATAGTGTACAAAGTGTAGTGAAGATAGTGTATTGTGTGTAATGTACATAGTGTATTGTGTGTAATGTACATAGTGTAGTGTAGATAGTGTATTGTGTGTAGTGTACAAAGTGTAGTGTAGATAGTTTATTGTGTGTAGTGTACAAAGTGTAGTGTAGATAGTGTATTGTGTGTGATGCACATAGTGTAGAGTAGATAGTGTATTGTGTGCAATGTACAGTGTATTATGTGTAATGTGTACACACACACACACACACCTGATGACACACACACACACACACACACCTACACAACAATCACCCTCACTCTAATAAAAGAGCCTCCGGTAATTAAGACACCCTAAATAATGGGTTAATTATTGTCTGTCGACACAGGCTCTAGACAGCCTAAACTATCCCATATATGGGTGTTTTGAGGGCCTCTTTTCTTATTCCGCCGACCCTACTGGCGGATGCTGGTCTAGGAGGTTGTCTATTGCCTGGCCCTATAGATCGTGGGTGGTAATGGACCTTTTGAGATTTGGTAACTTTTTGGAAACCATGTATGGTTGCTGTTGTTATCTGGTGGGAGTCTTTGAAGGAGTTCTTGCTCCGATCGTTCGATCTTTTGCCAGGCTCTGCTGGCCAGGGTGTGCAGCACCCTGAACAACAAATTCACTAAGTTTAATAAATTAAAAAACTCTCAACAGTAACTTCACAAGAATAGTATTATAATTATATCTGTAGTATTTACCATTACTCTCGTACTGAATGCATGCACATGTAATGAAGATAAATTTATTATATAGTACAGATACTTAACAACACATTCACTAGTATTAAATATCACAAAATCCTCCCGCATTTTTTTTATTGGATTACGTGCCATGGTTGTTAGCCTCGTGTACTGAACAGTGAAAGACTCTGCAGGCGGCAGGATACGCTTATCTCTGACCCTCCGACCTTGCAGCCGTTAGATGACAAAACTTAGCTCTCACACTCTACCTCCATCAAGAGACAACCGAGCGAGTACCCTCACCATGATAGCCGAACTATACATTGTACTTCTCATCATGATAGCTCAATTTAGCTTGTACGCTACTTATCGTGATAGCTAAGCCAAGTATCTACTTATCATGAAAGCTCAGCCAAGCACGTACTTATGATAGTCTAGCCAAGCACGTACTTATGATAGCCTAGACAAGCACGTGCTTATGATAGTCTAGCCAAGTATGTACTTATGATAGCCTACCCAAGCAAGTGCTTATGATAGTCTAGCCAAGTATGTACTTATGATTGTCCAGCCAAGCACGTACTTATGATAGTCTAGCCAAGCACGTACTTGTGATAGCCTAGCCAAGCACGTGCTTGTGATAGTCTAACCAAGTATGAACTTATGATAGTCTAGTCAAGCACGTACTTATGATAGTCTAGCCAAGCACGTACTTGTGATAGCCTAGCCAAGCACGTGCTTATGATAGTCTAACCAAGTATGTACTTATGATAGTCTAGCCAAGCACGTACGTATGCTAGTCTAGCCAAGCACGTACTTATGATAGTCTAGCCAAGCACGTACTTGTGATAGCCTAGCCAAGCACGTGCTTATGATAGTCTAACCAAGTATGTACTTATGATAGTCTAGCCAAGCACGTACGTATGCTAGTCTAGCCAAGCACGTACTTATGATAGTCTAGCCAAGCACGTACTTATGATAGTCAAGCCAAGCACGTACTTGTGATAGCCTAGCCAAGCACGTGCTTATGATAGTCTAGCCAAGTATGTACTTATGATAATCTAGCCAAGCACGTACTTATGATAGTCTAGCCAAGCATGTACTTATGGTAACCTAGCCAAGCACGTACGTATGCTAGTCTAGCCAAGCACGTACTTATTATGAAAGCCTCGCAAGCACTCACCAAGACAGCCAAGCATGCATATTTTACCACACTATCGTCTCGTGCGTGTTTCATAACAAAGGCCAAGCATGCACTCTGCATACTTCACCACCACGATAGCCCCCACACCCGAAGGTCTTAATAACACTCCAACAATCCCACGCCCTTTCATGCGACAACCGACTCGTGGTAGACTAGCATACGATACCTGGAGTGTCCACAGCCTAGCTAAACATTTCGATTTCGGATGATTTTGATTAAGATAGCAACCGCTTACGTCCCTGTAACAAGACGCAGATATAATGTAATGTACTTCAAGGTCAATCATAATTACGATACCCGATACCCCAGCTTATCATTTATAATTTACAATATACTACTTTGTAACCAAGTCATCATAACCACGACAGCTTAACATGTTACCACTATAAAACTCCACGATATGTTAGTTTATGCTATACAGTATGCTGCGTGCCCAAAATACCATAGTCTTTCACCACGATTTCAAATTTGATATGAGCTTAGTTCACTACATGTTATATAATACGACCACGATAACTACATACATTCAGACACGATGACATGCTCGTATATACCAACCCATCCACCAGTCACACCGGTACGACCTGCAACAATAACGGATATCCTTGAAAGACAAAATAGGAGCCCCTCTCTCACACCCAACCCCCCCCCCTCCCTCACACACACGCAAACACATTACTACTACTACGACTACTACTACTTTGCTGTCACTCGGAATTGAGTATGACGATCATCCAGCTATGATACAATGACACGAGATATTAAATATGTCACCTTCGTTGGTGAGCTCTGAGGTGACTCGATAGGCCGATAAGAGACCAGCAGGACCGCCCGTCCACAGATGTTGCACAGATGACGATGAAAAGTATGATGAGCTGAATGTTGGATGGGCATGAGTTGATTATTTTCTATGGTGAGACAGGAGGGCAGGCGGCAACTACACATCTTGGCACTCTCTTTTCCTGATCCAGGAAGAGGGAGAGTTGCAATAACTCGTCGATAGCCCAGTTTGTTGGATTTCGCCTTAGTAGCGTATCCATTTTGTATTGCCTTCATCCGCCAGTGTCGTCATTGGGTTCCCGCACTGGTCACCTCTTCTGCCTATACCGCCGTCAACATGTAGTACTGGTGGTGGTGTTATAGTCAACATGTAGTACTGGTGGTGGTGTTATAGTCAACATGTAGTACTGGTGGTGGTGTTATAGTCAACATGTAGTACTGGTGGTGGTGTTATAGTCAACATGTAGTACTGGTGGTGGTGTTATAGTCAACATGTAGTACTGGTGGTGGTGTTATAGTCAACATGTAGTACTGGTGGTGGTGTTATAGTCAACATGTAGTACTGGTGTGGTGTTATAGTCAACATGAAGTACTGGTGGTGGTGTTATAGTCAACATGTAGTACTGGTGGTGGTGTTATAGTCAACATGTAGTACTGGTAGTGGTGTTATAGTCAACATGAAGTACTGGTGGTGGTGTTATAGTCATCATGTAGTACTGGTGGTGGTGTTATAGTCAACATGTAGTACTGGTGGTGGTGTTATAGTCATCATGTAGTACTGGTGGTGGTGTTATATTCATCATGTAGTACTGGTGGTGGTGTAGTCAACATGTAGTACTGGTGGTGGTGTTATAGTCAACATATAGTACTGGTGGTGGTGTTATAGTCATCATGTAGTACTGGTGGTGGTGTTATAGTCAACATGTAGTACTGGTGGTGGTGTTATAGTCAACATGTAGTACTGGTGGTGGTGTAGTCAACATGTAGTACTAGTGGTGGTGTAATAGTCAACATGTAGTGTGTATGTAATTGTTTGTGATAGCAACACTATTAAAACAATAAAATAAACCCACTGTATTAGCCGGGTTACTGAGGGTTTTTTCATACCTCCCAGTGGGGGAATAAGCCTTTAGGTCACCTCTACTCCGCAAGAAGCTCGGCCTTTATGGCAGCGACTGCTGTCTCTACAAGATGCTTCTTACCTCTCACAAGGACCGGATCAACTATATTATTGTATTCAGGGACTACAAAGTCAACCTGATAAATTGATCTAAGATGGGAAATATTTTCTCCCCGATGGCCGTAACCTTTTTTACGAAAAATATGGGCAGTGTCATACATCACATGTGTTACTATTCTTTAACCGTCCACTTCATGCAATGTTGGCCTTTTGTCCACCTTCTAGCGGTTGTGACTTTTGTCCACACTCTAGCGGTTGTGACTTTTGTCCACACTCTAGCGGTTGTGACTTTTGTCCACACTCTAGCGGTTGTGACTTTTGTCCACACTCTAGCGGTTGTGACTTTTGTCCACCTTCTAGCGGTTGTCAACCTTGTTTATACCACACTACACTCTCTTGACCTCGGCCCTGATGGCTTTCACGGCTTCATTTACTAAGTTTTTTTTCCCTTTTACCACTACCGGATCTTTTTTATTTTCATTATGTGGCACAAATATATCTACTTTGTAAAACTTTCTATAAAAGCGAATATTTTGTCCTTGATAACCGATAACAATTCTTCTCAAAATGTTGGGAGTTTCAAACATTTTGTATGAAAATATGCCATCGTCTTTCCTTTTAGCCTCGGTTTGCTAGATCTTCTTGATTAATTTTTAAAGTGTGTGTTAAACCTGTTTAACGTTTGTCGAAATTCCGGTCAATTAAATTTTTTTCGGGTCAAGATCTTTTGGGGGGATGTCAATATCAACGTGAAACCTACGCGCACTGAAGGTGATCTCTTTTATATATTTTTTGACCATAATATGACGGCAAGGTTCAGGTACTAAAATGGTCTTACAGATTATATTTTTTGACGACACGAAGATGGGACCTTCATCGGGGGTGGTGACTTGAACAGGGGTGGTGACTTTATTGATGGTGGTGACCTCATCGGGGGTGGTGAGAACATCAGAGGTGGTGACGTCATCGGGAGTGGTGACGTCATCGGGGGTGGTGACGTCATCGGTGGTGGTGACTTCATCGGGGGTGTTGAGATCATCGAGGGTGTTGAGATCATCGAGGGTGTTGAGATCATCGAGGGTGTTGAGATCATCGAGGGTGGTGTCTTCATCTGGGGTGCTGAGATCATCTGGGGTGGTGACTTCATCTGGGGTGGTGAATTCATCTGGCGTGGTGACTTCATCTGCGGTGGTGACTTCATCTGGGGTGTTGAGATCATCGAGGGTGGTGACTTCATCTGGGGTGCTGAGATCATCTCGGGTGGTGACTTCATCTGGCGTGGTGAATTCATCTGGCGTGGTGACTTCATCTGCGGTGGTGACTTCATCTGGGGTGGTGACTTCATCTGGGGTGCTGAGATCATCGGGGGTGCTGAGATCATCTGGGGTGGTGACTTCATCTTGGGTCCATCTTTTTTTCCACAAATAATAGACTGAGACCAACACGCCCAAGGCCAGTACGATGCCCTTATTTATCACCAGAATAGACTCCAAATTAGATCCCTATTTATTGATTATATTTACAATTTTTTTGTATTCTTCAATTTAACGTTACTTATTTTTAATGGACGCCAGTGGACAGAGGAACGGCCACCTTTCTGAAGTGGGGGGAGCAACATTCACAGAGGGAACAGTTGGGAGAGGTTTCGTAGCCGATAGGATCCAACCCCCGAAAGGAATTTTGTACAGTTCCTTTTAATCAGCCATTTTTCTCTGTACTTCTGCCCTTATGGCAAGGAGCTCTTTATCGACCTTTTTTTCATATCGTTAACATATAAACAACAAATATCCGTAAATAATAACGGAGATAAGCGCATATTGACAGATCTTTAAAATTTTGTTCATTGTGAAAGTTTTATAACTAAGAAAGGTTTTAATTATGACCTGCTCCTGTCTCTTAACGCGTGCCAATAACTTAGTTAGGTTGGATACATATCCACCTGGCCAGATTATAGCCCATGGCCGAGACTCCACTATATACACACCACTATTCTTGGCCAATATTTAATGAATATAAAATATAAGCCTATCAAATTTTAGCTGTTAAATATAATATTGTTAGAGAGTTGACGTTATTGTTTAATGGAGACATTATTGTGTAGTGATCAAAGTGTATGGTGTCAAGTGTGTAGTATACTGTGTATTATTTAGTGCTGATTGTATTGTGTCGTATAGACTGTATTGTGTACACAATGATGTAGTGTACACTATATTGTTAGTGCAAAATTTACTGTGTATATAGTGTATTATGTGTAATGTCCAGTGTAGTGTAGATAGTGTATTGTGTGTAGTGTAGATAGTGTAGTGTAGATAGTGTAGTGTAGATAGTGTATTGTGTGTAGTGTAGATAGTGTAGAGTAGATAGTGTATTGTGTGTAGTGTACATAGTGTAGTGTAGATAGTGTATTGTGTGTAATATACATAGTGTAGAGTAGATAGTGTATTGTGTGTAGTGTAGATAGTGTATTGTGTGTAGTGTACATAGTGTAGTGTAGATAGTGTATTGTGTGTGATGTACATAGAGTAGTGTAGATAGTGTATTGTGTGTAATGTACATAGTGTAGAGTAGATAGTGTAGTGTAGATAGTGTATTGTGTGTAGTGTACATAGTGTAGTGTAGATAGTGTATTATGTGTGATGTACATAGTGTAGAGTAGATAGTGTAGTGTAGATAGTGTATTGTGTGTAGTGTACATAGTGTAGTGTAGATAGTGTTGTGTAGGTAGGGTATTGTGTGTATTGTACATAGTGTAGTGTAGATAGTGTATTGTGTGTAGTGTATATAGTGTAGAGTAGATAGTGTATTGTGTGTTAAGCAGATAGTGTATTGTGTAGTGTAGATAGAGTATTGTGGTGTAGATAGTGTAATGTGTAGTGTAGATAGTGTAGTGTAGATAGTGTATTGTGTGTAGTGTAGATAGTGTATTGGGGTAGTGTAGATAGTATTGTGTAGTGTATTGTGTATAATGTACACATAGTGTATTGTAGATAGTGTATTGTGTATGATGTACATAGTGTTTTGTAGATAGTGTATTGTGTATGATGTACAGTGTAGTGTAGATAGTGTATTGTGTGTGATGTACATAGAGTCGAGTAGATAGTGTAGTGTAGATAGTGTATTATGTGTAGTGTAGATATTGTATTGTGTGTAGTGTAGATAGTGTATTGTGTGTATTGTACATAGTGTAGTGTAGATAGTGTATTGTGTGTAGTGTATATAGTGTAGAGTAGATAGTGTATTGTGTGTTAAGTAGATAGTGTATTGTGTGTAGTGTAGATAGAGTATTGTGTGTAGTGTAGATAGTGTATTGTGTGTAGTGTAGATAGTGTAGTGTAGATAGTGTATTGTGTGTAGTGTAGATAGTGTATTGTGTGTAGTGTAGATAGTGTATTGTGTGTAGTGTATTGTGTATAATGTACATAGTGTATTGTAGATAGTGTATTGTGTATGATGTACATAGTGTTTTGTAGATAGTGTATTGTGTATGATGTACAGTGTAGTGTAGATAGTGTATTGTGTGTGATGTACATAGAGTCGAGTAGATAGTGTAGTGTAGATAGTGTATTATGTGTAGTGTAGATATTGTATTGTGTGTAGTGTAGATAGTGTATTGTGTGTAGTGTAGATAGTGTAGTGTACATATTGTATTGTGTGGAGTGTAGCTAGTGTATTGTGTGTAGTGTAGATAGTTTAGAGTAGATAGTGTATTGTGTGTAGTGTAGATAGTGTAGTGTAGATATTGTATTGTGTGTAGTGTACATAGTGTAATGTAGATAGTGTATTGGTGTGTAGTGTAGATAGTGTAGTGTAGATATTGTATTGTGTAGTATAGTGTAGAGTAGTGTATTGTATAGTGTACAGAGTGTAGTGTAGATAGTGTATTGTGTGTAATGTACATAGTGTATTGTGTGTAATGTACATAGTGTAGTGTAGATAGTGTATTGTGTGTAGTGTACAAAGTGTAGTGTAGATAGTTTATTGTGTGTAGTGTACAAAGTGTAGTGTAGATAGTGTATTGTGTGTGATGCACATAGTGTAGAGTAGATAGTGTATTGTGTGCAATGTACAGTGTATTATGTGTAATGTGTACACACACACACACACACACCTGATGACACACACACACACACACACACACCTACACAACAATCACCCTCACTCTAATAAAAGAGCCTCCGGTAATTAAGACACCCTAAATAATGGGTTAATTATTGTCTGTCGACACAGGCTCTAGACAGCCTAAACTATCCCATATATGGGTGTTTTGAGGGCCTCTTTTCTTATTCCGCCGACCCTACTGGCGGATGCTGGTCTAGGAGGTTGTCTATTGCCTGGCCCTATAGATCGTGGGTGGTAATGGACCTTTTGAGATTTGGTAACTTTTTGGAAACCATGTATGGTTGCTGTTGTTATCTGGTGGGAGTCTTTGAAGGAGTTCTTGCTCTGATCGTTCGATCTTTTGCCAGGCTCTGCTGGCCAGGGTGTGCAGCACCCTGAACAACAAATTCACTAAGTTTAATAAATTAAAAAACTCTCAACAGTAACTTCACAAGAATAGTATTATAATTATATCTGTAGTATTTACCATTACTCTCGTACTGAATGCATGCACATGTAATGAAGATAAATTTATTATATAGTACAGATACTTAACAACACATTCACTAGTATTAAATATCACAAAATCCTCCCGCATTTTTTTTATTGGATTACGTGCCATGGTTGTTAGCCTCGTGTACTGAACAGTGAAAGACTCTGCAGGCGGCAGGATACGCTTATCTCTGACCCTCCGACCTTGCAGCCGTTAGATGACAAAACTTAGCTCTCACACTCTACCTCCATCAAGAGACAACCGAGCGAGTACCCTCACCATGATAGCCGAACTATACATTGTACTTCTCATCATGATAGCTCAATTTAGCTTGTACGCTACTTATCGTGATAGCTAAGCCAAGTATCTACTTATCATGAAAGCTCAGCCAAGCACGTACTTATGATAGTCTAGCCAAGCACGTACTTATGATAGCCTAGACAAGCACGTGCTTATGATAGTCTAGCCAAGTATGTACTTATGATAGCCTACCCAAGCAAGTGCTTATGATAGTCTAGCCAAGTATGTACTTATGATTGTCCAGCCAAGCACGTACTTATGATAGTCTAGCCAAGCACGTACTTGTGATAGCCTAGCCAAGCATGTGCTTGTGATAGTCTAACCAAGTATGAACTTATGATAGTCTAGTCAAGCACGTACTTATGATAGTCTAGCCAAGCACGTACTTGTGATAGCCTAGCCAAGCACGTGCTTATGATAGTCTAACCAAGTATGTACTTATATAAGCCCAGCCAAGCACGTGCACAAAAGTAAAGGTTCACGCTAACGTACTTATGATAGTCTAGCCAAGCACGTACTTGTGATAGCCTAGCCAAGCACGTGCTTATGATAGTCTAACCAAGTATGTACTTATGATAGTCTAGCCAAGCACGTACGTATGCTAGTCTAGCCAAGCACGTACTTATGATAGTCTAGCCAAGCACGTACTTATGATAGTCAAGCCAAGCACGTACTTGTGATAGCCTAGCCAAGCACGTTCTTATGATAGTCTAGCCAAGTATGTACTTATGATAATCTAGCCAAGCACGTACTTATGATA
>NW_024738259.1:0-13167 GCF_018991925.1 Homarus americanus
TTTGTGAAACTGTAAAATACTTAGATATAAACTTTTAATTCAACTCTGTAATAAAAATAATTGCAATAATGAATCTAAACAAGAAATGAACTGGGTGAAAAAAATCTACAAAATACTAAAAATATAAAAAAGAAGAATTACAGTAAAACCTGAATCATTGTAATAAACATTATTAAACTTTTCGTTGTTATGACCTAAAACAAACAAGGAAGACTCGTCTAGATTTTCGCTCTGTGAATTAACTCCTTGGATCGCTTTTGGGCAAGAGGGGAGTTACTCCGACTTATTCCGTGAAAATATTCCCAACTGTCCATAGAATTCGTTACAGTTTCCTTTATAGTAAGTGACTCACAAATGATTAATATTCCCATTCACCAATACTTTATTATATCAGAGAACAGTGCAGAGATAAGCTGGCCAATGAGCGATGGTCAAAGATAATATAGATTTAATACTGGATTGATAAGTACAGCTATAGTGATTTGTTTCATGTTACAGTAATAATAAACTTTATCAAATGTTATAACTACCAAAGTGTTATTTTCGTGATCGATACCCTGCTGCCAGGATTATAACATCGTTTAAAAGTTCAGTAAAAATATCATGCAGATTAAAACCTAACCTAGTGTATCGTAACCTAACTTAGCCTTTCCTAAACTAACTTAGACTATCCTAAACTAGCCTAACCTATCCTAATCACACCAAACCTAACCTATCCTAAATTTATATATCATCAACAGATTTATAGATATGTTGGAGAAATAATTATCAAAAGTTTGTTGTCTCTGCAAATGTATTTTTTAAAAAAGAAAATGAAATTAAAACTTTCTAGAGAACTCAATTGTGTCATGAGCGTTGCGGCTTGGTTAGGTTAGGTAACATTAGGTTAGGTTAGATAAGGTAAGGTAAGATTAGGTAAGGTGAGGTAGTGTTAGGGTTAAATACATTTTACTAATTTTGCATCAAAATAATCACGACTGAAGGTATCGGATAAAAAACCTCTGAATATAATTCTTTTTCTGAGAAAAAAATTTCTTTACCACTTATTTTTTGCCCCACTTTTTTTATTAAGTTTGATGAACTTAGATTAGGTTAGGTATTATTTAACTCTGAGTCATGGGTACTTATTGGATACTTGGCAGAATAACTTGTTATAACTTGGTCCTAACAAAGGCGGAGTCTAAGCAAAAATGTTCACTTGACCTCATATTTGGATTTCATTACTGAAGGATATTTACAGCTATACCACATTAATAAGGTCTATCTGCAAGTTTATTCAGTCATAAAAAAAAATATACCCTAAATGTGGACAATAAAAATCTTCTATTTTGGTACAAATTACTTGAAAAGTTGTAAGAAGACAAAAGCTGCATCTCTTCCATAAAGCGAGAAATAGAACAGCCAAGCCTCTTCTTGTCGTAAAAAAAAACTAATATTGTATTTTAGTATGTTGATGTACAAAACATTTTCTTCATTATTCTATGATAAAACAAGTCTAACAAGCATTATTAAAACATATATTATTAATTTTTTTTCATGCAATCCGGAAATAGCGACTACTATATCCAGGTTGATCGTGTTGAGGTCCTGTAAGTTACAGGCTAGATTACGAGCTCACTTACGGAGTTCGATGCCAAATATTTGTTTTGAGAATCCCGATCGGAGACTGTAAGTCCAGTTACTTGGTAAACAAGTAGATACAGTGAAATAAACTGCTGTACCTAAATATTATGTAACTCAAAATATATTCCCAAAACAGCACGTTTACAGATGAAAATAAAAAAAAGCATAAATAATACAAACAAATCCAATTAATATGTTTTTTATTACAGTATTTTTAAATATCAGAAGCGTAGGTTCAGCGCTTCTTTTGTGTCTTTTTCCCGGTGAAGATGTAGTCTCCCCATGGCAGGTACTGGTCCTTTTGTACACGGCAGAAAGTGGTAGTTTCCTTCTTCTTCTTGTTGTTTTGGGTCTTGTTGTTTTGGGTCTTAGTGTGTTTTGTGGTCTGCAGTTTGTTAGATCGGGGGCCCTTCTCCTTCATCTGGCAAGGCTTCACCTCCACCTTAGTCACCTTCGATACAGTGCGTCGGAACACCATTGTGATGTACTGACACTAACAGCTCTCTCACTGAGGTCAAATCAAAATTTGACCATACAGAAAAAATACGGTTTAATAAGGTTGGAATTTAAAGAAATTGACAACAAAATAAAGCTCTGTTTATCACTATAGTAAAGAGGGATGGTGTTTGTAAAGATGATGGATGGTGTTATAATATGTAGTGATGATGGATGGTGTTATATGTAGTGATGAAGGATGGCGTTATATTGTAGTAATGATGGATGGTGTTATATGTAGTGATGATAAGAGGGTAATATATGTAGTGATGATGGATGGTGTTATATATATATATTGATGATGCATGATGTTATATGTAGTGATGATGGTTGGTGTTATATGTAGTGATGCTGGATGGTGTTATATGTAGTGATGATGGATAGAGTTATATGTAGTGATGATGGATGATGTTATATGTAGTGATGATGGGTGGTGTTATATGTAGTGATGTTGGATGGTGGTATATGTAGTGATGATGGATGATATTATATGTAGTGATGATAGGATGGTTCTATATGTAGTGATGATGGATGGTGTTATATGTAGTGATGATGGATGATGTTATATGTAGTGATGATAGGTTGGTTTTATATGTAGTGATGATGGATGGTGTTATATGTAGTGATGATGGATGGAGTTATATGTAGTGATGATGGATGATGTTATATGTAGTGATGATGGTTGGTGTTATATGTAATGATGTCGGATGGTGTTATATGTCGTGATGGATGGTTCTATATGTAGTGATGGTGGATGGTGTTATATGTAGTGATGATGGATCGTGTTATATGTAGTGATGATGGATAGTATTATATGTAGTGATGATGATGGATGGTGTTATAAGTAGTGATGATGGATGTTATATGTAGTGATGAAGGATGGTGTTAGTGAAGATTGTGAAGTGAGATGTAGTGAAGATTGTGAAGTGAGATGTAGTGAAGATTGTGAAGTCAGATGTGGTGAAGATTGTGAAGTGAGATGTAGTGAAGATTGTGAAGTGAGATGTAGTGAAGATGAAGTGAGATGTAATGAAGATGTGAAGTGAGATGTAGTGAAGATTGTGAAGTGAGATGTAGTGAAGATTGTGAAGTGAGATGTAGTGAAGATTGTGAAGTGAGATGTAGTGAAGATTGTGAAGTGAGATGTAGTGAAGATTGTGAAGTGAGATGTAGTGAAGATTGTGAAGTGAGATGTAGTGAAGATTGTGAAGTGAGATGTGGTAAAGATTGTGAAGTGAGATGTGGTGAAGATTGTGAAGTGAGATTTGGTGAAGATTGTGAAGTGAGATGTGGTGAAGATTGTGAAGTGAGATATGGTGAAGATTGTGAAGTGAGATGTAGTGAAGATGTGAAGTGAGATGTAGTGAAGATTGTGAAGTGAGATGTAGTGAAGGTTGTGAAGTGAGATGTAGTGAAGATTGTGTAGTGAGATGTAGTGAAGATTGTGAAGTGAGATGTAGTGAAGATTGTGAAGTGAGATGTAGTGAAGATTGTGAAGTGAGATGTAGTGAAGATTGTGAAGTGAGATGTAGTGAAGATTGTGAAGTGAGATGTAGTGAAGATTGTGAAGTGAGATGTAGTGAAGATTGTGAAGTGAGATGTAGTAAAGAATGTGAAGTGAGATATGGTGAAGATTGTGAAGTGAGATGTAGTGAAAGATTGTGAAGTGAGATGTAGTGAAGATTGTGAAGTGAGATGTATTGAAGATTGTGAAGTGAGATGTAGTGAAGATTGAGAAGTGAGATGTAGTGAAGATTTGTGAAGTGGGATGTAGTGAAGATTGTGAAGTGAGATGTAGTGAAGATTGTGAAGTGGGATGTAGTGAAGATTGTGAAGTGAGATGTAGTGAAGATTGTGAAGTGAGATGTAGTGAAGATTGTGACGTGAGATGTAGTGAAGATTGTGAAGTGAGGTGTAGTGAAGATTATGAAGTGAGATGTCGTGAAGATTGTGAAGTGAGATGTAGTGAAGATTGTGAAGTGAGATGTAGTGAAGATTGTGAAGTGAGATGTAGTGAAGATTGTGAAGTGGGATGTAGTGAAGATTGTGAAGTAAGATGTAGTGAAGATTGTGAAGTGAGATGTAGTGATGATTGTGAAGTGAGATGTAGTGAAGATTGTGAAGTGAGATGTGGTGAAGATTGTGAAGTGAGATGTCGTGAAGATTGTGAAGTGAGATGTAGTGAAGATTGTTAAGTGAGATGTAGTGAAGATTGTGAAGTGAGATGTAGTGAAGATTGTGAAGTGAGATGTGGTAAAGATTGTGAAGTGAGATGTGGTGAAGATTGTGAAGTGAGATTTGGTGAAGATTGTGAAGTGAGATGTGGTGAAGATTGTGAAGTGAGATATGTTGAAGATTGTGAAGTGAGATGTAGTGAAGATGTGAAGTGAGATGTAGTGAAGATTGTGAAGTGAGGTCTAGTGAAGATTGTGAAGTGAGATGTAGTGAAGATTGTGAAGTGAGATGTAGTGAAGATT
Source organism: Homarus americanus (assembly GCF_018991925.1). Classification (NCBI taxonomy): domain Eukaryota; kingdom Metazoa; phylum Arthropoda; class Malacostraca; order Decapoda; family Nephropidae; genus Homarus; species Homarus americanus. Next base: position 4,596 of record NW_024738259.1, read on the forward strand.
GTGAAGTGAGATGTAGTGAAGATTGTGAAGTGAGATGTAGTGAAGATTGTGAAGTGAGATGTAGTGAAGATTGTGAAGTGAAATGTAGTGAAGATTGTGAGGTGAGATGTAGTAAAGATTGTGAGGTGAACATAAGAACATAAGAACATAAGAAAGTGGGATACTGCAGGAGGCCGACTGGCCCATACAGGGCAGATCCCTTTCACACCCATCCCAGCACTTCCATGTGCCTATCCAACTTCGTCTTGAAGCTCCCTAGCGTCCCCGATCCTACTATAGCACTCGGTAGCCTATTCCACATATCCACAACTCTATTACCAAACCAGTGCTTGCCTATATCCTTTCTGAATCGGAATTTATCTAATTTAAAGCCATTTGTTTCTGAATTATTTCATTATTACTGAGCTTCAGAGACATCTTCCATTTTTACCCTTGTTAATCCCACTTACCCCACTTGTACACCTCCTATCATATCTCCCTAACTCTACGCCTCTCTGTGGAGAATGTAAGCCCTAAGCTTTTTCAGTCTTTCTTCATATGGAAAATTTCAACTCTATTATGGATCATTTTTGTCATTCTTCTTTGTACTCTCCAAAAGAATCTATGTCCATTCTATAATAAGGACACCAGAACTGAACCGCATAATCCATGTGTGGCCTCACTAATGCTAGGTAAAGTTTCAAGATAACGTCAGCAGTTCTGTTACTCACAGACCTAGATATGAACCCAATAATCCTGTTTGCCTTGTTGCGAACGCTAATACATTGTTTTTTAGGTTTCAAGTCGTTGCTAACAAATACACCTTGATTTTTTTCACAAACTGAGTTTTCTATTTCCGTGTTACCTAGTTTATACTTAACGTTTGTATTCGTCTTCCCTATCTGTAGTACCTTGCATTTATCACTATTAAAATTCATTTGCCAGTCTACTGACCACTCATGTAAGGTATCTAGATCTCTTTGAAGGTGTTCAAAGTCACTGTCTGAATTTATCACTCTCCCCATTTTGGTATCATCTGCAAATTTACTAATCCTACTAGTTATGCCTAAATCAAGATCATTAATGAATATAACAAACAGCAGAGGGCCTAATACAGATCCCTAGGGAACTCCGCTTTTGACCGCACCCCAGTCTGACTTTAATCCATTTATGCTGACTCTTTGTTTCCTACCAGTTAACCATGACCTAATCCATTTTAATACTGATCCACCTATTCCATGTACTTCTACCTTCCTTATCAATCTCTCATGAGGAACTCTATCGAATGCTTTACTGAAATCTAAATAAATTATATCATATGACTTATCATTATCTACCGCTTCATATACTTCTGAGAAAAAGCTAAGCAAATTTGTGAGACAAGAACGTCTAGGTGAACCCGTGCTGAAAGAATGAATTAAGTTGAATGTTTCAAAATTGGCTTCTGATTTTTTAGCAATAATTGACTCTCTCTACATTTGCAAGTTACCAAGCTTCTGGCACTAGGCCCGATTCTAATGACTTATTAAATAAAACTGCTAATGGATTACTCAACTCATCTCTACATTCTTTTAATATTCTAGCATATACCTCGTCTGGACCAGGCGATTTATGAGGCTTCAGTTTGTTAATTACTTTAAGCACATCGTTATTAGTAATATTGATATTCATCAACATATTTTCTATACTGTCGTTATATACCTTATGAACTTCTGGAAACTGTGCTAGGTTTTCATTTGTGAATACGGAGCGAAAATGACTATTTAACGTACTACACATTTCTAACTCATCATCAGTCATTTCTCCTGTCGTAGTTTTAAGGGGACCTATTATATCTCTAACCTTTGATTTATACAGTTGATAAAAAGCTTTGGGGGTATATTTCGATTCGTTTGCTACCTTGATTTCATAATTTCTCTTTGCTTTCCTAATTTCTGTTTATACCTGTCTTGTTAGGTTCTGATAGTAACCAAGTAAGTGATTTTCGCCTTTCTTAACTTTTCTATATACTCCTTTCTTTTTCCTAGAAGATCTAAGAGTCTATTATTCATCCATTTTGGTTGGTTCCGTATCGATCTGAATTTTCTTTTAGGGATGTGTTTATTTTGGGCATTATTGATTGTCGCAATAAATTGTTCATAAGTAGCTGCTAAATTAAATTCGGGGTTATCCCGTCCTAAGTTGACAGTTTCCGGAGGTGTGGGGGAGATTAATCTTTTGACCATAGGGTCATCCCTTAGGTCTCTCCTTATGCTACCATAATTAGCATTCCTAAAATCCGGGATCAAGGCCGAATTTTCCTTCTTCCTGCCATCCCATATTATGTTAAAATATGTGGCTTTATGATCACTGTTTCCTAGTTCGTCTCCAATCCCAACATCTTTTACTAGATTTTCTTTATTACTGAGAACTAAATCGAGGATATTATTTCCTCTAGTGGGCAAGTTTATAAATTTATATATAAAACTATCCTGTACTACTTCTATAAAATCTTCAGATTCATTATCGCTAAGTTGATTTTTCCAATCTATGCCTGAAAAGTTGAAATCGCCTAGAATACATACATTGTTTCTATCAGATGCCTTCTTTATTTCCTCCCATAGCAATTTACCATCGTTCCTACTCAAATTAGGTAGTCTATATATAACACCAATGACTACGGATTCACTGCCCTCACCAATCTCTACCCAAATTCTTTCATTGTCGCTATTTGTTTTAATGTTTGATTTATTGCAGCCTTTTAATGACACCCTGATATACACTGCTACACCGCCACCTCTCCTTCCTACTCTGTCAAATTTAAATAGGTTATATCCTGGAATATGAAATTCTGCTAAAAAATGCTTGCTGTTTGAATTTATCCATGTTTCCGTTATTGCAATTATATCTATGTTCTCTTTACTAACAATGGCCCTGAGCTGGTCCATTTTGTTACACAGGCTTCTACTATTAGTATAATAAACACTCAATATATTTCTTCCGTTTCTATCTGTTTTACATTTATTACTTTGATGTTTGTTATTATGACTAACTATATTTTCAGCATTATCTACTTCTGTTTCACTACTTCCCAGGACCTGCTTGTTTTTTGACTCCCATTTTCCCCGACCCCTCTCTACTGGCGAAACCCCCCCTTCGGAGTGACAATTTCACGCTTCAGGGATGCAGACAACGTCTTTACCCCCTCACGAGACAAGTGTACTCCGTCGCGACAGTACAGGTAGTCGTTGCCATAAAATCGTTGCCCGTCATCAATGAATGCCCAACCATTGTTTGCACAATGTTTTTCCAGTCGGCAATTAATAGCAATTGCCCTGGACAGCCATTCACGACCAACCCCTCTTCTAGGCAAGACACCACATACTATTGGGACCCCTCCCCTATCTCTAATCTTCCCCAGCGCCTCCCTATACCTCTTGAAAAGTTCCTCACTCCTAACCTTACCTATGTCGTTTCCCCCCACACTAAGACACACTACTGGATTGGTACCCTCCCCTGACAAAACTCTGTCTAACCTCTCAGCTACATGCCCTATCCCAGCCCCAGGAAAACATACCCTAGTCCTACGTTTCCTATCTCTCGCACAAAAAGCCCGATCCATAAACCTCACCTGGCTGAAGATTGTGAAGTGAGATGCAGTGAAGATTGTGAAGCGAGATGTAGTGAAGATTGTGAAATAAGATTATAAAGTAAACTGTAGTAATTGAGGTTAAACGAACGCTGGTTATTCTGTAGTGTATCCGTGTCTTGTTAACGTGGAACCAACATGGCGGTGGTTCTCAATATAGATACGTTATTTTGCCGGGAATTTCTGTCAAAACAAAATATGAATCAACCATATTTAGCCTAAATTAACCTAACGGCTTTATTATATATTCTAAGTTTTTTAAGTTGCATAGATCAGATCAGGTTAGGTTAAGTCAGGTTGGGTTAGGTTAGGTTAGTTTTGTTAATTTTGCCACTTAGAGGCTAGTTTATTGTACCCCATACTCATCCTGTCAGCTGTAGCACAGAGAGATTACAAAGTGGTGTTAGATGAGGTAGGTGGTTAAGTTAAGTTTCAATAGGTTAGGTTAGATTATGTCAGGTTGGGTTAAGTTAGGTTAGATTATGTCAGGTTGGGTTAAGTTAGGTTAGGTAGGTAATAAGTAGATAGGTTATGTTAGGTAGGTGGGAAAGTTAGGTTTGATTAGGTTAGCTTATGTCAGACGGGGAGGTTAGGTTAGATTATGTCAGGTTAGGTTAGATTATGTCAGGTTAGGTCAGATTACGTCAGGTTAGGTTAGATTATGTCAGGTTAGGTTAGATTATGTCAGGTTAGGTTAGATTATGTCAGGTTAGGTTAGATTACGTCAGGTTAGGTTAGATTATGTCAGGTTAGGTCAGATTACGTCAGGTTAGGTTAGATTATGTCAGGTTAGGTCAGATTACGTCAGGTTAGGTTAGATTATGTCAGGTTAGGTTAGATTATGTCAGGTTAGGTTAGATTATGTCAGGTTAGGTTAGATTATGTCAGGTTAGGTTAGATTATGTCAGGTTAGGTCAGATTACGTCAGGTTAGGTTAGATTATGTCAGGTTAGGTCAGATTACGTCAGGTTAGGTTAGATTATGTCAGGTTAGGTTAGATTATGTCAGGTTAGGTTAGATTATGTCAGGTTAGGTTAGATTATGTCAGGTTAGGTTAGATTATGTCAGGTTAGGTCAGATTATGTCAGGTTAGGTTAGATTATGTCAGGTTAGGTAAGTAGGTAGAGGTGGGTAAAAAAGGTTAGGTTAGGTCGGCAGGTTTTAGTGTAGGAGCTTAAGTAATCCCGTAAAAATTTCATGTTGATTTTTGACACCATACATTATAATAATCCTTATAAACTATGTTAAGGAACTGTGGTGTCATTTTTTCTGAACGGTTTATTATAAGTTTTATGCCTTTAAAGAAGTTTTATTAAAGAGCGGCGTAATGAACCACAGATGTATTACCATTAAGTCCTAATTAACTTAAAACATGACTAATAACCTATTAACATGTAGTATTATATGATTACAATTTAACATAATATATCATGAATGCTGTTATAATATCATAAGTGTGTTACAAACATGGCTGCTCATATATGCCATCCTGTCTCTGGCAAAGAAGAGATTGCAGTAAGTAAAATTATTTGCTAAAGACAAATACTGGAAATTAAACATATACATATTACCATTATCTGAAAAGCTTAGAACCACCGTTTTATATTTATTAAAAGTTTGTAGTGTTATACATCATGTGTAAATAAGTCACAAGTTATTATTTACGACATTGCTTCAGTCCTCGTCATCAGAGTCTTCTGTGTACAACAGATTCCTTCACCTTGTTTAGGCATTTCTCATCATCTGCTTGACAGTTACACATCTCGGTGCATGTCATGCTATTCGTTCTGATTCTTTCTGTATGAACATGACAATGATCCACATTTCCTGACGCCACATCCACATTTAACAAGTTCTGTGAATGCTTCTGGAGCTGGTGGTTGGTCTGATATTACTAGTATGAAACAGTCATTGTCAATCTTCCAGCCATGCTCTAATTGTGAAATCATTTCACTGTCTGCATCACAAGACCACAGAAGAGCTTGATGCCTTCCTCTCAATATATGATACTTTAGAGTTGCTGCAGTCGCTGGTAGTTCTCCAGCTTCTGCCTGCGTTTTCTTGAAGAGATGCCATCTAAGTTATGACAGTTTAGTGAAAGTCATTCGTGGACAGTAGGGCTTAAATACAAATTCCTTTAGACCAATAAACATGTCTGCTGGAGGGCATTTGGTCTACTCAGCATCTTGAATGCATCTAGGACTTTTGTGTTAGATTTCATCAAAGTGCTCCAACATGCTTTCTTTCCTTTGCCAACAAATTTTCCAATGCAGTCAGATCCTGTGAAGGCATGGAAACCTGTAAGGCTCTCTGCCCAATGTGTCGTCGCTCACCAGTTCCTGTTTTCATACTTGTATTTTCTCCAAGTTGAGGCTGCTTTAATATGCCAAACACATCAGTGTCTGGTGACTTGATATATACAGTGCTGCCCTTCTGTGATGCATATACTGTATGTCCTGCTTAAGTTCTATAACTTGTGATAGCAATTTGATGGTTGAAGTCTTATTTGCTGCTTTCCACGACAGAAGATTAACCTTGGACATCTTTTCCCAGATGCTCAATGGACCAACAATACGTTTCTTGACAAAATTTTCATAATTTTGTCTTCCAACTTCATATGCACATAGATTGTCATATTTGGCATTTTCTGGCATTACAGCTCCAGTTACCAAGTTTAAAAGAGCATCATTTTCCTGGGATTACAGTCACCAATAACATTGTGTAGTTTCTGTACATCAGCATATTGACGGCTGACAATAGCTGTAGAGAGCTCATGATGTTCTGTTCTTTTGTAATCTTTATGAGTTTGATATTTTATGTAATGAACTTAATTTGAAAACCCAAATGGTAGTATATGATCTTTTATCACCCTAGACACTCTGTGCGTCATGCCTCTCAAGTGATTTTTTTCCTCTCTTACTTCTCTGGACAAATACGACCTTTATCCCATCAGAAAAAATATCACCATATATTTTCTTAATCTACAGGTGCCAAGTTTTAAAATGACGGATGGTGTTAAAAATTAACCTGAAATTTTTACGTGACCACATATTGTCTTGTTGAGTTTCTGAGAGAACTTCACGGCTAAATAGCGCCTCTGTATTGATAGCCGGTACATGTCGTAATATCCACCGCTCATAGTTAAATCTTTATGTCCGTTTATTTTGTCCTAATTTAAGTATCAAAGAGTGTTTTTATTTTTAAGTATCTTAAGTATCTTTTTTCCTCACTCTTAAGTATCTAAGTATGATGTTTTTTTCATTTTTTAAGTAACTAACCATATTTTTTTTTTCATTATAAAATGTGATTGATATAGACAACAGAAGTAAATATCAGCTGGAGGTCGTAAACGAAGCTGATGTGAAGTATTTTGACTCACTGTTCCCACGAACTAATTGCTTCTCTGGTTTATACCGAAGAAATAAAACCGTCAACGAACCATCCGATTCAAATGTGTCTTAGGCGATACAGGGTGTTTAAGCGTCATTCTGATACCAAGAATGACTTTGTGTACTATGGTGAAGCTGGGGGTAGGATAGGGTTGGGTTGGGTTGGGATGGGTTAGGATTACGCATGTGTGGGTATATTCTGTCGCATTTTATAGGTATCTTGCGTCTTTCTCTTTGTTCCTTCTTTATCATGAGTATCTGTGCCTATTAATACACCACCTCGCAGGATAGTGGAAGAGGAATGGATAGTAACGAGATAATATTCTTCTTACATATACCTTAGCTTGATTACAGGTAACACCAGGTAGAAGTTACGTGACTCTTAAGAGTTTTCCTCGAGTTGGCTGATTCAACTGTAAGACTTGCTGTATTTATCCTTATTAAAATCCTCCACCTGTAAGACCCTCCACTTGTAAGACTCTCCACCTGTAAGACCCTTCACTTGTAAGACTCTCCACTTGTAAAACCCTTTATGGATTTGAAATACCTTCTCGTCTTGACTCCACTAGTACTGTACACACCCTCTCTAGCCTTAGTTTACAGTAATGTTGAAGTATATAATGAAGACTCACAGCTCATAGGTTAGAAAAACAAAAGATGCTTGTTTTATTTATTTATTTATTTATTTATTTATAGCTTATTTTAGAATCCCCGAAAGTTAGAACAAAATGGCTGACGGGACTCACAAGCGGGCGATGTTTACAGTATGGACCAAGAATAAAAAATAAATGAAAAATAAATAAATCAAATCGAAAATCAGTGCATTGTTTCAGGGTAATTATAGAAGTACAAATGTTCTTTCCAGCAGTGGTAACGATCATAACCACGTACATAGAGCTACTACTTGTAGTAGATTGATATAGATACATTACCTGGAGTTAAGTGATTTACGAAGGGCCTCTACTGTGATATATTAAAGGTGTTTTTTCCTTCTGTTTGTGGCACTTGAGGTGTTTAGGTTAGGTTTAATTAAAATGGTTTAGTTATAATAGTTATATTACGATAAGTTAAGTTGAATTTAGAACTTTTGATTTGCATATATCGTGTTTTTGAAGGATTTGTTAGCTAATAAGTTTAATTTGGATAAGTTTAGTTTAATTTAGATCATTTGATTTTACAAGGTCGTATTATAATGACTGGGAACCATATAGAAAACTGTTAGAGAAGTAAATATTTCTACGGCAGTGAATGAGTAAGTCAGTAAGTGGTGTATAGAGCTGCTGACGCAACTTAAACGGTATATACTGTACATTATATGTTATCAGAGCTTTCCTGTTGTACGTAACCGCCTCCGTCAAAGTGTCTTACTGGCTCATGTGAAGATTAGCCTCTAGTTTATTTAACCTCAAGATTAACTACACTGGCACTGCCTGACCTGACCTGACCTGACCTACCCTACCCTACCCTACCCTACCCTACCCTACCCTACCCTACCCTAACCTAACCTAACCTAACTTAACTTCCCAAGTAGCGTTAAGTTAATCATTAGTTGAAATAAGCTGGGAGGGTTAATCTT
>NW_024738260.1:0-15344 GCF_018991925.1 Homarus americanus
CACCACCTGCTGCTGCTGCACCTACAGGATCAACTTCCCTACGGTCCACCACCTGCTGCTGCTGCTGCTGCATCTACAGGATCAACTCCCCCACAGTCCACCAACACTACCTGCTGCTGCTGCTGCACCTACAGGATCAACTCCCCCACAGTCCACCACCACCACCTGCTGCTGCTGCTGCACCTACAGGATCAACTCCCCCACAGTCCACCACCACCACCTGCTGCACCTACAGGATCAACTCGCCCACAGTCCATCACCACCACCTGCTGCTCCTACAGGATCAACTCCCCCACAGGCAGTTGGGATGATAATAGACAGGACGGACAGACTTGAGACAGATTAGAAGGCATTTATAAACAAGTATAACACCAAATTGACCATAGCTGCATCAGTGAGGGTAGCTGGTCTTACATCCACCAGCGTAAATAATAATATGCATTAAAAAGTAACACCCTCGCGCGGAAAGAACATCGATGGTCGGTCAGTCGTGTGAGATGGGCCTAAAACTGACTAACGCACATGACGACTATGATGACTTAACACAGGTGATGACTTAGCGGATGGTGACTAATCTAACCAGAATCATGGTCACTTCTCTTCATAATATAATTTATCTCGGAATGATCATCCGTGATTCATAATAATTTTTTTTTGATGATTTTACCCTCTCCTTATGGCGAATATTTCTTTAACTAATTTTTCTAACTTTTATTCTATTCCTTCCTATAGTATACTAGATACTTACAGTACCTAATAACCAGGACCATGATTATAACAACCAGGACCATGATTATAACAACCACGACCATGACTATAACAACCACGAACCATGATTATGACAACCACGACCATAATTATAACAACCACGACCATGACTATAACAACCACGAACCATGATTATGACAACCACGACCATAATTATAACAACCACGAATATGATTATAACAACGACCATGATTATAACAACCACGACTATGATTATAACAACCACGACTATGATTATAACAAGCACGACCATGAACATAACCACGACCATGATTATAACAATCACGACCATGATTATAACAACCACGACTATGATTATAATAACCACGACTATGATTATATCAACCACGACCATGATTATAACAACCACGAATATAATTATAACAAGCACGACCATGAATATAACCACGACCATGATTATAACAATCACGACCATGATTATAACAACCACGACTATGATTATAATAACCACGACTATGATTATAACAACCACGACCATGATTGTAACAACCAAGACCATGATTATAACAACCACGACCATAATTACAACAACCACGACCATCTGGAAAACGATGTCGCTGTACGCTAGCCAAGCACGAGAGTTCGAACTTTCACGCCTCTGAAAACTGTACCACCGGACTCGCCACTGGGCACGAAGGGCCCACAATCACTTGTCTAAGATACTATATGACTAGCCGTGTGTATATGTTCTGGGTAGCGGAAACGGCACAATATTTTTTCATCAAACTTGGTGGAAAAATCGCAAAAAATTCGTAGAATAGAAGAAACCTGGTCCCATGTCGATGATTTCTTTAGGAAGGCATTAATTAACAATTTTATTTACGATGGAAAACGATGCAAGTCTACGGACTTGGCGCACCCGAATTAACCATGCAAGTCTACAGACTTGCCGCACCCTCATTCGCTGTACGCTAGCCAAGCACAAGCGTTCAAACTTTCACCGGGCACGAAGGGCCCGAGATCACTTGTCTTCCTCTGTTTTCTGACACGTACAGTATACTGGACTGGACTGGACCAGCAACTTCTATACACACACATATATATATATATATATATATATATATATATATATATATATATATATATATATATATATATATATATATATATATATATATATATATATATATATATATATATATATATATATACATATACCTAACCAAACAGCACCTCACTTAACACACCAAGTTGTTGGAGGGTTTCTGTGATAGCACCTGGTAATATCTGGACGTCTCATTTATCGACTCGTACCTGATGACTATCATAATAGACAAAACATGTAGCTTGTCGATGCTTTACTTTATCATATCTTATATTTTTACCTGTTTATAACGAAGATACTTGGTACTCTTTACCACAGAACATTGTGTTGTCCAAGTCTTAACTGAGAACTCTGACACATGTGTACAAGTAGTCGTAGTTTCCAAAAGTCGAACAGAAGTTCAGACAATCGTGAGGTCGTAAACATGTGGTCGCAAATGGAACGCAAAGATTAAAGAAATACGATCAGTGTCACAAGTATGGCAAGACTGGTCCACGATTTAGTTGACCAGTCTTGCCCTCTCGCCCTCCTCCTTACCAGTTGAAGGAAACGACCCGAGACAACTTACTGGTCTCTCCAAGCTTTTAGCTCTCACTAACGCAAAAGCTTCTCAATATTCCGTACAGTTGTGGAGAAAATGCTCTTGACACTACTGGCAATATTTGACATCTACACTTGAGGATCTTGTAGGTAAGGATGATATAGATTTCAACGTTATTCATTCAGACTTTTCGTGGTAGTTTTGTATGGTGGTGTTTCTGATATATCTAAAGTGCACGAAACAGGTGACTCAGAGACAGACTTCATAATTTTGAGTCGTTCACTGTCTCTTGTGTAAAAATAAATTCCACTTAAGAACCTCACCAGCAACCAGTTCGCCATGGTGGTCCTACCAGTGTCAACAAACACCCACCAACAGTGATTACTAGATCGAGAGAACTGAAGCTCCTCACCACGACAAGGCAGTTACCAAACATCAGTTCTCTGAATTAAAAACTGCAGTGGGATACAAGGGACCCACTTTTAGGTCTGAGTCTGCCACCAACTCAGACGTGTTTTTGTTGAAGGAGTTATCCACCTTTGGCAGTGGAGGTCCATCCTCCTAAAATATTACCTTCCGAACACTTCTGAGGTACATGCTCATATCCATGCCATATTTCAGCCAGAGATAGTGAACATCTATGAGCTAAATCTTAATAGTAACAGTATTGTGACCAAGTCCTAGTTTGCTGATCTTGACTGACTTTCTACCTCATTTACACACAGCTGAAGGGTCTCAATTGTTTCTCTTACAACACAACATATTTATCGTTTGTCACTCCTGATCTGTTTGTTTTTTGTTTCTTTATTTTCAACAATAACACGTGCTTAATATAATATGCAAGTACAGTAGCCACTAGGAAACCAACATAGTATACATGCATTGAAGTTAATTGTATGCGGTAATTTAATTTGCTATGTTATTCTGAATTCTAGTCTAGTTTAGTTTAAATTATATTCTTGAACGGGAAGACATACACAGATTATTGATGCTGAAATCTGGCCCCAGTAACCATAAGAGCCACGAGTCTTGTATCCTGGTGTCACTTTGACGTGTGTGTAAAACATTTATATATTATATACACAGTAATATCATAAATATATTTGTTTCCAATATACGAACTAAAAATAGTTTTTCAGTATTATTGCAAGTGAACGTTTGGGTCACATGGTATTTAAAACCGTATATATACCTGCAACATTGCGCCAGGGAAAGTTATTATCACTATCACCTTTTCTGTAATGTAATGATAACAGTCATGGTTACTGCCGCTCATAGTTGGGTTATAACCGAGGCACAGGAGGAGGTATAACGGGTCACATGAAGGGGTATAACCCGATACGGGAGGGGGTATAACCCGATACAGAAGGGGGTATAACCGGACACAGGAAGAGGTATAACGGGTCACATGAAGGGGTATAACCGGACACAGGAGGAGGTATAACGGGTCACATGAAGGGGTATAACCGGACACAGGAGGAGGTATAACGGGTCACATGAAGGGGTATAACCGGACACAGGAGGAGGTATAACGGGTCACATGAAGGGGTAAAACCGGACACAGGAGGAGGTATAACGGGTCACATGAAGGGGTATAACCCGATACAGGAGGGGGTATAACGGGTCACATGAAGAGGTATAACCCGATACAGGAGGGGGTATAACGGGTCACATGAAGGGGTATAACCCGATACAGGAGGGGGTATAACGGGTCACATGAGGGGGTATAACCCGATACAGGAGGGTATAACGGGTCACATGAGGTATAACCGGACACAGGAAGAGTATAACGGGTCACATGAGGTAAAACCCGATACAGGAGGGTATAACGGGTCATGAAGGGTATAACCCGATACAGGAGGGGTATAACGGGTCACATGAAGGGGTATAACCCGATACAGGAGGGGGTATAACGAGTCACATGAGGGGTATAACCGATACAGGAGGAGGTATAACGGGTCACATGAAGGGGTATAACCCGATACAGGAGGGGGTATAACGGGTCACATGACGGGGTATAACCCGATACAGGAGGGGGTATAACGGGTCACATGAGGGGGTATAACCGGACACAGGAAGAGGTATAACGGGTCACAAGAAGGGTATAACCGGACACTGAAGATGGATTAACCGAAGTCACAGGAGGAAACTAATATCACCAAGGCGGAGGTTCTGTGGCACCAAGTAAGACCTCCGCTCCAGCTGCAGGCTCGTGTCTACGCTAACCTGTCTAGAAACTGCACCAGTATTGGGTGAGTTACTCCTGGGGCACAACACCGGGCGGAACTGGGTTAATGTATTCTTAAAAAACGCCTCACATTGACAGCAACTCTTAATTATGATATAACTTGCCAATTTAGTCCGAATTATTCTTAGTTTTTTATTTCGATTGTATCTATGATCACAATTTATATATCGCATCCCCTTGACCTTCAACTGATCTTCACCAAAAACACGGACGCCTACATGACATTTCCCCAAAATCCCACCCAAAAGTTTAAGTTCAATCATTTTAAACATTTAGTAGTCCATTTTCAATTATAAACGTAAAGAAACAAAATCACACAATTATCAGATCAAAATTGTTGCCGAGTTACTCTAAATAACATGCATACATGCTCAACCAATCAATAAACTCTGGGTATTATGACAAATACAAAGATAATTTTAGTAATATATACCAAACAAGCTTATACTATGAACGCACCCACGCTATGTGCGAAAGTAAAATAATACCCCAAAACCATCGAAAAACCCTGATTAAATCCTACCCTAACCCAACATAACGTTGGGAATTTAAAATCCGCAAATTCGCTGGATGACCGAAACGATAATACAGAAGAAAAAAAATAAACGGGGAGGAGGAACGCGAACTTGGCGGTCCAAGATGGCGGTCCGAGCGGAACACACAGTTTTTATTCTTAACACGAACAAGGGAAAACGAAAAGGCTAATATTTAACGAGTGTGTTCCAGCCTTAACACCAAGTTGAGGAAATTTTTCCCATTAAAGATACAAGATTTTTTATTGTTCCTTTAAAACACAACAACAGCGTCTTACCTGACTCCTCAAGAAGGCGTTGTGCACCCGGTGTCCTGCCACTTTCCTTCACCGTTAAGACACTTAGTAAACACTTCACCATATGTATCCAACTTTTTTCCCAGGAGGTCTTCTGTGTGTGATCACAGCGTGTAAATTCATCATATAACGCGCTGCATTAAATTACCAATACAATTAATAAAGTCACAGAGAGCGGTGAGCGTCCATGCACCGCCCCAAGGTGTCGCGCGGTACTGAGTAGTGTCTCGGTTTAGGGAAAGTAATGTTAAAAATAGTACCACGACTGAACTCCAAGAGTCCAAAACCAATCATTTATTGATGATACGAAGCGACCAAAACTAACCTAACTTTACCCAAATTTCCCAAAGATCATTACGGTATGTTTCGTTGCCATACGTTAGCTTCATATCTTCTGCTTTGAGAAAAATTGTGAGATCATCATTCTTGGTTGTGATAAACTTCCAACATTAGTTATCTTTGTTCGAAAGTTCTTTCATCGAATGATTCAATTTGTTTGAAAAAGTTTCGGATGGTCATTGATTCGAAAATCATAGACACTTCAGATCATTAAGGAAAATAAACTTCTTGAATAACAAACTTTCGAAAAAATATTTGTTGTGATAACTGATAAGTAGTGAGGAGCCTAGTGAGCAGCCGGCTTCCTCCTATGTGGAGGAAGCCGGCCTTCGACACAAGCTGTGAGTGTTATTTATTAACGTTTAAATGGTTTTTATGAAAGTTCAATTTTATTTATTATGTTTTTAACTTGCAATATTTTATTTTAGTCCTTTAAACATTAAATTTAATTCGGCGAAATACAACCTACGCTCTTGCGTCGCCAGGGATGTAATTACCACAATCAATCAGCCTAGTGTCTCTTAAGAGGTGGCCAACCTTACCACACAAACCATTAAGTTCCTCTCTCGGTATTTGAAAGAAAAGTGATTGTCATATGTAGCGAGAGTTTTCAGCATTATTTGTATGTGTTACAAAACACCAATGTAACTTACGGGACTAACTTACCATCTGTTGATACTGTTATAATGAGACTATGATTGGGATACAAATATTACTGAAAATTATGGACAAATTATTATTTTTTCATTGTATAAAAATTTTGCTTCAAGGTTATGATGACCTTTAAATTTGTATAAGATTAAATTATCTGTTCTATTGATGTAGTACAGCGTTCATGTCAAAATGAACTATTTTATTGGTGTAAAATAATTCATGTGTTCTTATAATATTTATAACTTTTTGTAAGCCCCAGAAGGGGATGGTATAGGTGAGGGTGGGAGTAGTATACTGCATAATCCTTTTGATGTAATAGTTTTATTGTCTATAAAATATTTCAATTTCAATTTCAGTATTTGAACGCACGAGAAGGTCCTTGGTGAGGCATTCATGAACACATTGTACTTTGCAAGTTTGTATATAATAAAAGACGTCTGTGGTTATTGTTGGTTTACATAAGCTGGAGGTGACTGTGGCTTAAGCCTGAGTGTACTGGTCAGGTGAGACCTATTTGTAAACGCCACACACCTTGATCCGGGCGAATAATGGCCGTTACACCCTCTGGCTCTGGCTCCCACACACCCTCTGGCTCCCACACATCCTCTGGCTCCCACACATCCTCTGGCTCTTACAAATGACATGGCCTCACACATCCTGTGGCCCTCTCACACTCCATGGCCCTCACACACCCTGTAGTCCTCACATACCCTATAACCCTTACACAAATATGGCACTCACACACCCTGTGGCCCTGACACATGTTGTGACCCTCACACACCCTGTGGCCCTCACACAATCTGTTGCCTTCACACACCCTGTGACCCTCACACACCCTGTGGCCCACACATGCCCTGTGGCCCTCATATACCCTGAGGCCTTCACACACCCTGTGGCCCTCACACAATTTGTTGCCTTCACACACCCTGTGACCTTCACACGCCCTGCGACCTTCACACACCCTGTGACAATCACACACCCTCTGGCCCTCAATCACCCTGTAAACTTGGCACAACCTGTGGCCCACACATATCCTGTGGCCCTCACACACCCTGTGGGCCTAACATGCCCTCTGGCCCTTAGACACCCTATGGCCCTTACACACCCTATAGCCCTCACATATCCTCTGGCCCTCACATACCCTGTTGCCTTCACATACCCTGTGGCCCTCTCACAAACCGTGGCCCTCACACACGCTGTGACCTTAGCACACCCTGTGGCCCTCACATACCCTGTTGCCTTCACATACCCTGTGGCCTTCACACACCCTGTGGCCCTCACGCACCCTGTTGGCTTCTCATACTTCCTGGACCTGGCCCTTAGACACTCTATGGCCCTTACACACCCTGTGCCCCTCACATATCCTCTGGCTCCTCACACACCGTGTGGCCCTCACACACTCCATGGCCCTCACACACCCTGTGGCCTTCACACACCCTGTGGCGCTTACACACCCTATGGCCCTCACACACCCTGTGGTCCTCACACACCCGGTGGCCCTCACACACCCTATGGCCTTCACACACCCTGTGGGCCTCACATAACCCTATGGGCCTCACATAACCCTGTGGGCCTCACATAACCCTGTGGGCCTCACATAACCCTATGGGCCTCACATAACCCTGTGGACCTCACGCATCCGGTGTCTCTCACATACCCGGTGGCCCTCTAACACCTGGTGGCCCTCACACAGGATGTGTAATGGCCACAGGGTGTATGAGTGTTAGTGTGTATGAGGTGCCACACAGAGCGCGTGGGGCTATAGGGTGTGCGAGGGCCACAGGGTGTCTAAGGGCCACAGAGTGTGTGAGGGTCACAGGGTGTGTGAAGGCATTCGGGTGTGATCCACAGGAAAAGGTCCGCTCAAGGCTTTGCTATGAGCGTATGGGGGGGGAGGGGGAGGTGTATGTATATTATGTATGTTGTATGTATACCATATATGTATGTTGTATGTATACCATATATGTACTCTATATATATACATTACTTTTCCAGTCAGTAGCGTGTGGCAAAGCCCCTGTTTCATGTCACCACACGCTAAAGCCCCGTACACACGATCGAACAGCGCCCGGCGGACTTTGCCCGTTTACCAGGCAAAGCCTGTGTGTCGTCGTACACACAGAGGTGCTGGTAGCTAGTAGGTGGTCGGCAGTAGCTGCTGCGGTACGATCACCATGGTGTGTCGCAGGACAGTTAAATCGAAGACTATAGCGCTGTGTATAATAATTGCTACAGTGTGCAAAAAGAAGAAAAACAGAAAATGGAATGGTGCAAGGAATGGTTATCTCAACGAAAAGTTAAGGGAAGTCATGCCGCGATTTTACGTGAACTTCAAGGTGAACATGAGAAAGACTTCACTAACTACATGAGAATGGACCCGGCAGCAAACGGTCAAACCACCAGGCAGACGGCCTTATCTGGCGATTTCGCTTGACCACGGGCACTCCGTTGGTTTGCCCGTCAATTTTGCCAGAACAACAGGCATTAAGCGAGTACCCGTCAGGCAGTGCTCGATTGTGTGGACGGGGCTTTAGATAAATGTGCCTGGCGATACCTGGAAGCTGCTAATGTACCACTTACCACATGTCGCCTGAGAGGTCAGAGAGAGGTCAGTTGACCCCTATAGGAGTGTAAGGACTACTTGGGCTTGTAAGCTCACCCTTGTATATTTCCGTTGAATAGAACCTACAGAACTCTACAGGTGTTTATGTTCGCTCCTGTAGTTAGAACCAAGTACCCCGAACATCTCCAAGTGTATAATTTTGTTTGAAGGAATTTTAGCTGAAGTGAAATTGCCAGAGTTTATCTGAAGCACTGTTCAGGGCCGGATTCAGGAATGGGCAAAGTGGGCAGCTGCCCAGGGGCCTCCACAATCTGGGGGCCTCCACATATTACAATATTTTATTTATTTGTTATTCATTTGGATTATTTTTATTTTCATTCTTTAAAATTCATGTTTATCCATTCCATCACGTAAAACTATGTTCAGCAAGAAGCGTGATAGAAATTAGGCTAGCTACTCCTTAAAATTCATGAATACCCTACCTGGTTTTCCTATGAACCGTATATATTTTAATGAATGCTATTGTTTGTGTTGCTAACAATATACCGTATTTAAAATTCCACAAACATATATTGATTAAAAATGAACTGCATGGAATAACGAAATTGAGATTAAAAAAAAAAACAAATAAAATATTTTTTTCATTATCACTTCCATTACGAATACCATCAGGGCGCTGTGTTTGTTGACAGTCGGTCGGAGGGGGTTGGGTCGTGTAGTATCTGCACATCGATTGTCATGTGTCCGTCGATTAAAGAGGATACTTGAGTCACCCGTGAACTTCCCTCGATTCCTTCCTTCATCACCATCATATAAAATCATACTCGCTTCCCCCCCAAAAAAAATAATATTCATCCCAACTTAAAAATTCACGTTTCCTGGCCACTGAGATCACCTACCCTGACCTTACCTTTACTTTGACCTGACCTGACCTCTCCCGAATGATGCCTTATACCTTATACCCAAACGATATATACCCATACACCAAATGAAACTCGAAGAGACTGACTATAATGTGTGTGTGTGGATATTAATCTGTTATCATTCAATCAAAAGTTTATAAGGTTTTACAAAGTTGTTTTCATTTTAATGTGGACTGGAGACCCTGTATAATATAAGTTGACTAATACTATACTTATGAGTGGGAGTAAACACTAATTCACATCTCTCTCTCTCTCTCTCCAGTCTATTTCCCTCGTCTACTCTCTCAATAATATCTTTCTCTCAATCTACATCTCTCTCTTTCTCTCTTTCTCTCTCCCAGAATGTCAACAGTGAGTAAATATAAATAACCACACGATTTTACAGAATAGGGATATATATGTGTTAGAGAGAGAGAGAGAGAGATAAGCTAACCATGGGACCTGATCTATCACTCATTTGAACGTAACCTAACCTAACCTCAACTATGCTTACAGAACCATTCCCCTCCGTTCCTCCCCGCCTCCTCGGCCCCCCCAGCCCTTGACTGTAGG
The DNA here is from genome assembly GCF_018991925.1 of Homarus americanus. Classification (NCBI taxonomy): domain Eukaryota; kingdom Metazoa; phylum Arthropoda; class Malacostraca; order Decapoda; family Nephropidae; genus Homarus; species Homarus americanus. Next base: position 10,484 of record NW_024738260.1, read on the forward strand.
AGGAATGGGCGAGATAGGGCAGGAAAGGTCAACTGGGTGAGTATACACAAGGTCAACACAGGTCAGGAGCCAAGAGGTACAGATCTCCGTGAGTCATGGTGGTCATACTATATAATTGTACTGTAGAAGGTATTGTTTCTCTCTCTCTCTCTCTCTCTCTCTCTCTCTCTCTCTCTCTCTCTCTCTCTCTCTCTCTCTCAGATAACCCCCAAGTTTGTTATGACTCTTCCTGGACAGTGTATTTTATCTTCAAATAGGATATGTTATCGTGTATCTCTTGTTAGAACGAGGGAACAAATAATTTATTGAATAATGGCAGGTTGAGGGAGAGGGCGATGTACTCTACAGAACTAAACAAATAATTTTTTGGAAATACATTTTTTTAACATTCAGTGCCATAATATTCTGACTTCTACTGTTTAACTATAATCTGCCTACGCTACCGTTCACGGGATGAATATGGGTGCACAATAAACTAGCCGCTGTATGTGGCAAAATTCAAAAGCGGATCCCCGCCTTTTTTATTACATACTAGGAAACATCTCACACTCACACACACGTATAGATGATCAGTAAGGAGGAGCCTCGACCTGAGCCCTGACAGAACGTTACAGGTGTACTATTTCGTCAGGCCGCGGTTAGGAAGTATATGAGAGTGATTTTGGAAGTTATATTTATGTTCCATATAACATATTTATGGTTTATGTGTGTGTGTGTGTGTGTGTGTGTGTGTGTGTCTGTGTGTCTGTCTGTCTGTCTGTAATTATGTTAGCTTATGTTTGGTTAGTTATTAGTTGGAGTAAGTTGTCGTGGAGATTTTTCAGGTTAGGTTAGATTAGATGAGGTTAGGTTGTGTTAGATTAGGTTAGTTATTAGTTGGAGTAAGATGGAGTTAAGATTCTTCTGGATATACAAAACACTAAAGTTATTATCCAGCGTAATCCTCCCACACACCCCAGCAAAATGATTCACAATGGAGACTGATTAATGAATGCTTGTGTTGTGATAATAATTCCTCTTATTGATTAACGAACTTTAAATAAAATGGAACAAGGCTGAGTGATGGTTGTTGAACTGATATAGAAAATGTTAAGTGGTAGTAGATATAGTGTAAAATAAGTCATTGAGTGATACTGTAGTTGTGTAGTACCCAAGTTTGGTTCACTTGTATGTTACTGAGGAAATTATTCAATCAGGATTTTTTTACAAGGATGATTGGTGTACCTGAAGTTGATGATCGTTTTTTTTTTTTTTATTATTATAATGGTTGCCCCTCCTGTAATGAGAATGGCCAGGCCCAAGGGCCACCTAGGCGTGAATTTGTTTAAGGTGTTGAAGCTGTCGCCAACACAACAACCACACCCTGAGTTAATGAGCTGAGTGACCCAGTGTCAAGGAATAGTCCGTGGCCAACTGCACTGGCTAACCATTACCCCGTAACACGACGCGCGAATCGATTAACATCCAGGTCCCCAATTACTGTTGGGTAGATAGAGGTAAATGACGCAAAGGAACTTGCTCATGGTCTCACCCTGCCCGGAAATGGAACCCGGGTTCATTCACTTGCGAGGCGAGCAAGCTGACAATTACACCGTGTGTCGGCAACGCACACACACACACACACTCATACACACACTTCATCCTTGACCACCGAAGGGTCAAGACGTACCTGGCTCTCCTCTCGGAGCAGCCAGGTCAACTGTTAAGTTGGCCCATACCAACTCCCTCCCCTGAACCCTCCTCCCCACCGGAATATCAACACGTTCACGCCAGAAGTTACTATTTCATTTAGGAAAGTAATGGAACCAGTGTTAAACAGAGGTGAACAGTGGTGAACAGTGCTTAAGTCAGTGAGAACAACTCAACAGTAACAGTGGTACCCAAGTTGACCTTCACACGGTGAGGTCCCAGGTACCCAGTGATAACGGCCCGACCCAACAACCAGCGATGTGTTAATCCGTCTACGATAGAAAGGCCTGGGACCACACCTCACTCATAGAACACCGTCTGTGAGGGAACTACTACACCACGTGAGGCCCCTTATAACACCATCTGTGAGGGAATTACTACACCACGTGAGGCCCCTCATAACACCATCTGTGAGGGAATTACTACACCACGTGAGGCCCCTCATAACACCATCTGTGAGGGAATTACTACACCACGTGAGGCTCCTCTTAACACCATCTGTGAGGGAATTCCTACACCACGTGAGGCCCTCATTTAACACCATCTGTGAGGGAATTACACCACGTAGGGCCTCTGCTACCATCTGTGAGAATTACACTACACCACGTATTTACCTTAACACCATCTGTGAGAAATTACTACACCCGTGGGCCCTCATAACTTGCCTCTCAATTACTACACCACGTGAGGCCTCTGCATCTGTGGGCTACTACACACCACATTAGTCCTCCTAACACCTGCATCTGGGAGGGAGTTACTACACTACGTGTTTGCTGTTCAACACCTACATTAATCTGTATGTTCACTGTATGTTTCATGCCTTTTATACAATGAGGCTTTTTGTTAAACCACCAATGTATGTAATAAGTCATTTATGCCCAATGTATATTTTCAGCCTTCGGGCTGCAGAACTTTTTCAATAAACCGTTAATTATTATTATTATTATTATACACACACACACACACACACACACACCCACACGTCTCCTGAAGTAGATATGAGAGAGAGAGAGAGATCTAAGCAGCCTATTATCATCCTACACCAACAGGAAGCGATAGACAGACAGACAGACAGACAGACAGACAGACACATCACAACCACCAAGTGTTTGTCAATCCAGCAATTTCTCTTCTTTCTTCTCTCTTGATTATTTCTTCTTTTATTTAATTTTTTTTGTTGATTTTCGTCTTCATTTCTTCATTTAAAATTTTCGCGATTTCTTTCCTTCCCTGTATCCTTCTTTCTTTCCTCGCCATCCTCTTTATTTTCACCCTTCCATCATCTTTATCAGTTTTTCAATTTTCCCTGTCTCCTTCCTCCCTTCCTTTTCCTATTCTCATCTTTCCTTCAACCTTCCCTCCTTCATAATTCCTCTCCATCTCTCCCTCTATTCCTTCCTTCATCACCATCATATAAAATCATACTCGCTTCCTCCCCCCCCCCAAAAAAAATACTCATCCCAACTTAAAAATTCACGTTTCCTGGCTACTGAGATCACCTACCCTGACCTTACCTTTACTTTGACCTGACCTGACCTCTCCCGAATGATGCCTTATACCTTATACCCAAACGATATATACCCATACACCAAATGAAACTCGAAGAGACTGACTATAATGTGTGTGTGTGGATATTAATCTGTTATCATTCAATCAAAAGTTTATAAGGTTTTACAAAGTTGTTTTCATTTTAATGTGGACTGGAGACCCTGTATAATATAAGTTGACTAATACTATACTTATGAGTGGGAGTAAACACTTATTCACCTCTCTCTCTCTCTCTCTCTCTCTCCAGTCTATTTCCCTCGTCTACTCTCTCAATAATATCATTCTCTCAATCTACATCTCTCTCTCTCTCTCTTTCTCTCTCCCAGAATATCAACAGTGAGTAAATATAAATAACCACACGATTTTACAGAATAGGGATATATATGTGTTAGAGAGAGAGAGAGAGAGAGAGAGATAAACTAACCATGGGACCTGATCTATCACTCATTTGAACCTAACCTAACCTAACCTCAACTATGCTTACAGAACCATTCCCCTCCGTCCCCCCCCTTCGGCCCCACAGCCCTTGACTGTAGGAGGAATGGGCGAGATAGGGCAGGAAAGGTCAACTGGGTGAGTATACACAAGGTCAACAGAGGTCAGGAGCCAAGAGGTACAGATCTCCGTGGGTCATGGTGGTCATACTATATAATTGTACTGTAGAAGGTATTGTTTCTCTCTCTCTCTCTCTCTCTCTCTCTCTCTCTCACATAACCCCCAAGTTTGTTATGACTCTTCCTGGACAGTGTATTTTTATCTTCAAATAGGATATGTTATCGTGTATCTCTTGTTAGAACGAGGGAACAAATAATTTATTGAATAATGGCAGGTTGAGGGAGAGGGCGATGTACTGTACAGAACTAAACAAATAATTTTTTGGAAATACATTGTTTTTAACATTCAGTTCCATAATATTCTGACTTCTACTGTTTAACTATAATCTGCCTACGCTACCGTTCACGGGATGAATATGGGTGCACAATAAACTAGCCGCTGTATGTGGCAAAATTCAAAAGCGGATCCCCGCCTTTTTTATTACATACTAGGAAACATCTCACACTCACACACGTATAGATGATCAGTAAGGAGGAGCCTCGACCTGAGCCCTGACAGAACGTTACAGGTGTACTATTTCGTCAGGCCGCGGTTAGGAAGTATATGAGAGTGATTTTGGAAGTTATATTTATGTTCCCTATAACATATTTATGGTTTATGTGTGTGTGTGTGTGTGTGTGTGTGTGTGTGTGTGTGTGTGTGTGTGTGTGTGTGTGTGTGTGTGTGTGTGTGTGTGTGTGTGTGTGTGTGTGTGTGTGTGTGTGTCTGTCTGTCTGTCTGTAATTATATTAGCTTATGTTTGGTTAGTTATTAGTTGGAGTAAGTTGTCGTGGAGATTTTTCAGGTTAGGTTAGATTAGATTAGGTTAGGTTGTGTTAGATTAGGTTAGTTATTAGTTGGAGTAAGCTGGAGTTAAGATTCTTCTGGATATACAAAACACTAAAGTTATTATCCAGCGTAATCCTCCCACACACCCCAGCAAAATGATTCACAATGGAGAGAGATTAATGAATGCTTGTGTTGTGATAATAATTCCTCTTATTGATTAACGAACTTTAAATAAAATGGA
>NW_024738261.1:0-14109 GCF_018991925.1 Homarus americanus
CTAACTATCAGGTACTAGTAGGAGTTGGAATGGGCACAACTATCAGTACTAGTGGGGTGAATGGGCCACAACTATCAGTATAGTGAGTTAGAGATAGTTTCACTATCAGTATGATTGGGGGTAGAATGGGCCCCAACTATCGGTACTAGTAGGGTGAATGGATTTAACTATCAGTACTAGTATGGGTAGATGGGCTAACTATAGCTAGTGGGTAGAATGGGCCCCAACTATCGGTATGTTTGTGTTAGTACTAGTGGGGTAGAATGGGCCCCAACTATCAGTATGATGAGGGTAAATGGGCTAACTATCAGTACTAGTAGGGTAGAATGGGCCCAACTATCGAGTACTAGTAAGGTAGAATGGGTCCAACTATCAGTACTAGTGAGGGTAGAATGGGCCCCAACTATCAAATACTAGTAGGATAGAATGGCTATCAAGTATAGTAGGGTAGAATGGGCCCCAACTATCAGTACTAGTAGGGAGATTGGGAATGGGCTAACTATCAGTACTAGTAGGGGTAGAATGGGCCAACTATCAGTACTAGTGAGGGTAGAATGGGCCCCAACTATCAGCATAGTGGGTGGAATGGGCTAACTATCAGCTAGTAGGGTAGAATGGTAACTATCAGTAATAGTAGGGTGGGAATGGGCCCCAACCTATCAGTACTAGTGAGATTGAGATAATTTATTAGTACTAGTAGGGTAGAATGGGCCCAACTATCAGTACTAGTAGGGTAGAATGGGCCCCAACTATTAGTACTAGTAGGGATAGAATGGGCCCCAACTATCAGTACTAGTTGGGTGGGAATGGGCCCAACTATCAGTACTAGTAGGGTGGAATGGGCTAACTATCAGTACTAGTAGGGTAGATGATTTCAACTATGCAATAGTAGGGTAGAATGAACTCAACTATCAGTACTAGTAGGGTAGAATGGATTCAACTATCAGTACTAGTGGGTGGGAGATGGGCCCCAACTATCAGTACTAGTGAGGGTAGATGAATTAATATCAGTACTAGTAAGTTAGGACCAACTATCAGTACTAGTAGGGAGAATGGGCTAACTATCAGTACTAGTAGGGTAGAATGGGCCCAACTATCAGTACTAGTAGGGTAGAATGGGTCTAACTATCAGTACTAATAAGGGTAGAATGGGCCCCAACTATCAGTACTAGTAGGGTAGAATGGATAACTATCAGTACTAGTAGGGTAGAATGGGCCCCAACTATCAGTACTAGTAGGTGGAAATGGGTCCCAACTATCAGTACTAGTGGGGTAAATGGGCCCCTATCAGTACTAGTAGGGTAGAATGGGCCCCAACTATCGAGTCACTAGTTGGGTAGGAATGGGCCAACCTATCAGTACTAGTAGGGTAGAATGGGCCCCAACTATCAGTACTAGTAGGGTGGGAATGGGCCCCAACTATCGGTACTAGTAGGGTGAGAATGGGCCCCAACTATCAGTACTAGTAGAGATTAAGATAGACCCACTATGGTACTAGTAGGGTTGAGATGAATACAACTATCAGTACTAGTATTGAGATGGAGATAGACACTATCAGTGCTAGTGAGGTTGGAATGTTTAACTATGTACTAGTAGGGTAGAATGGGCTGACTATCGAGCACTAGTGGGGTAAGTGGATCCCCGGCTATCAGTACTAGTGATGAGGTGAATGAACAACTATCGGTACTAGTGGGTTTGAATGGTCGCTATCAATGCTGTGAGGGGGTGAGATGGTTTGACTGTCGGTTGCTGGTGAGGTTGAGATGAATTTTGACTATCGGTGCTTGGTGGGTTGAGGATGGATTTGACTATCGGTGCTGGTGATGAGAGTTGAGGATGGTTTGACTATCATTGCGGTGAGGTTGGATGGACTTGGCTATCGGTGCTAGTGAGGTTGGGGATGGATTGACTGGTCGGTGCTAGGTGTGGGATGGATTTTATTTATCGGTGCTGGGTGAGGTTGGGATGGACTTTGACTATCGGTTGCTGGTGAGGATTGGATGGATTTGACTATCGGTGCTGGTGAAGTTGGGATGGACTGACTATCGGAGTGCTAATTGGGGTTGGGTTTGACTATCGGTGCTAATTGGATTGAGATGGATTTGACTATCGGTGGTGCTAGTGATTGGGATGGATTTTAACTATCGAAGTGTGGTGGGGATGAGATGGTTTTGACTATCGGTGCTGGTGGGGATTGGGATGGATTTTGACTGTCGGTGCTGGTGAGTTGGGATGGATTTTGACTGTCGGTGCTGGTGAGGTTGGGATGGATTTTGACTAATCGGTGCTGGTGAAGTTGGGTGCTGACTATCGGTGCTGGTGAGTTGGAATGGACTGACTGTCGGTGCTGGTGAGGTTGGGATGGATTTTGACTGTCGGTGCTGGTGGTTGGATGGATTTTGACTGTCGGTTGCTGGTGGGTTGGATGGATTTGACTGTCGGTGCTGGTGGGTTGGGATGGATTGACTATCGGTGCTGGTGGGTTGGGGATGGATTTTGACTATCGGTGCTGGTGGAGGTTGGGATGGATTTTGACTATCGGTGCTGGTGGGGTTGGATGGATTTTGACTGTCGGTGTTGCTGGTGGGGTTGGGGATGGATTGACTGTCGGTGCTGGTGGGATGAGATGAATTGACTATCGGTGCTGGTGAGGTTAGATGGGCTGACTATCGGTGCTGATTGGAGTTGAGATGGATTTGACTATCGGTGCTAGTTGAGTTGAGATGGACTGACTATCAATTGCTAATTGGGTGGAGATGGATTTGGTAGTGGTACTGGTGGGTTGAGATGGGGCTGACTATCGGTCTGGTAAGTTGAGATGAATTTGACTATCGGTACTGGTGAGATTGGGGATGGATTTTAGCTATCGGTGCTGGTGGGGTTGGAGATGGATTTTGACTATCGGTGCTAATTGAGTTGAGGATGAATTTTGACTATCGGTGCTGGTTGAGTTAGGATGAATTTGACTATCGGTGCTAGTGGAGATTAGATGAACTGACTATCGGTGCTAGTTGAGTTGAGATGGACTGACTATCGGTGCTGATTGGAGTTGAGATGAATTTGATATCGGTGCTAGTGGATGGGGAATTGGCTGACTATCGGTGCTGGTGGGGTTGAGATGGGCTGACTATCGGTGCTAGTTGAGTTGGGATGAATTTGACTATCGGTACTGGTGGGGTGAGATGAATTTTGACTATCGGTACTGGGTGGTGGGTTGAGATGGACTGACTATCGGTGCTGGTGGGGTGGGATGGATCTGACTGTCGGTGCTAGTGAGTTGAGATGGATCTGCTATCGGGCGGTGAGGTTGAGATGGATTTTGACTATCGGTGCTAATTGTTGAGGTTGGATGGGCTGACTATCGTGCTATTAGTGAGGTTGAGATGGACTTGACTGTCAATTGCTGGTAGATTGGGTAATTTGACTATCCGAGTGCTAGTTGAATTGAGATGGAATTTGACTATCGGTGCTGGTGAGTTGGATGGATTTGACTATCGGTGACTGGTGAGGTTGGATGGTTTGGTATCGATTTACTGGTGGTTGGGATGGATTTGGACTATCGGTGCTGGTGAGTTGAGGATGGATTGACTATCGGTGCTTGTGAGTTGGAATGGACTGACTATCGGTGCTGGTGGTTGGGATGGACTGACTATCGGTGCTGGTGAGTTGGGATGGATTTGGCTATCCGGTTAACTGGTGGAGGTTGGGATGGATTTGACTATCGAGTTGCTGGTGAGTTGGGATGGATTTGACTATCGGTGCTGGTGAAGTTGGGATGGGCTGACTATCGTGCTGGTAGGTTGGATGGATTGACTATCGGTGCTAGTGAGTTGGAGATGGATTTGACTATCGGTGACTAATGGTGAGATGGGATGGATTCTGCTATCGGTGCTGGTGGGGTTGAGATGAACTGACTATCGGTGCTAGTTGGGATGAGATGGACTGACTATCGGTGACTGAGTGAAAGTTGAGGATGAATTTAACTATCGGTGACTGGTGGGTTAGAATGGACTGACTATCGGTGCTAATTGGGGTAGAGATGGGTTGACTATCGGTGCTAATTAGGGTGGAATGGATTTGACTATCAGTGATAGTGAGATTGAGATGAATGACTATCGGTGCTAGTGAGTTGGGATGGTATAACTATCGGTACTGGTGAGATTGAGATGGATTTGGCTATCGGTGCTAGTGAGATTAGATGATGACTATCGGTACTGGTAGGGGTGGAATGATTTTGACTATCGGTGCTGGTGAGATGGATTGACTATCGGTGCTAGTGAGTTGAGATGGATTTGACTATCGGTGCTGGTGGGGTTGAGATGGGCTGACTATCGGTGCTGGTGGAGTTGGGAATGGATTTGACTATCGGTGCTAGTGGGGTGGGATTGATTTTAGCTATCGGTGCTGGTGAATTGAGATGGACTTGGCTATCGATTGCTATTGTAAGGATGGAATGAATTTGACTATCGGTGCTAATGAGGGTGGAATGGGCTGACTATCGGTACTGGTGGGGTTGAGATGGATCTACTATCGGTGCTAGTGGGATTGAGATGAATTTGACTATCGGTACTAGTGGGGTGAGAATGAATTTTACTATCAGTACTAGTATTGGGGTAGAATGGATCTGCTATCGGTGCTGAGTGAGTTGGGATGATGGGTGACTATCGTGCTAGTGAGGTTGGGGAATGATTTTAACTATCGGTGCTAGTGGATTAGATGGACTTTGACTATCGGCACTAATTGAGATGAGATGGATTGAACTATCGGTGCTGGTGAAGTTGAGATGGATTTTGACTATCGGTGCTGGTGAGTTGGGATGGATTTGACTATCGGTGCTGGTGGGTGAGGATGGATTTGACTATCGGTGCTAATTGGGGTGAGATGGACTGACTATCGGTACTGAGTGAGGATGGGATGGATTCTGACTATCGGTACTGGTGGAGTTGAGATGGATTTTGACTATCGGTGCTGATGGGGTTGGGATGGATTTGACTATCGGTGCTAGTGAAGTTGAGATGGGCCTGACTATCGGTGCTGGTGAGTTGGGATGGACTGACTATCGGTGCTAATTGGGTTGAGATGGTCTAGCTATCGGTGCTAATTGAGTTGGGATGGAATTTAACTATCGGTGCTGGTGAGATTGGGATATTTGACTATCGGTACTGGTGAGATTGGATGGATTTGCTATCAGTTGGTAGAGGTTGAGATGGATTTTGATATCGGTGCTGGTGAGGATGGGATGGTTTCATCGGTGCTAGTGAAGGATGGGGATGGATTTTAATATCGGTGCTGGTGGGGTTGAGATGGGCTGACTATCGGTGCTGGTGGTTGAGATGGACTTGACTATCGGTGCTGAATTGGGGTGGGATGGTTTCCGGCTATCGGTGCTAGTGGGATTGGGATGGATTTTGACTATCGGTGCTAGTGGGGTAGGATGGTTTTGACTATCGGTGCTAATTGGAGTTGGGATGGACTGTTCTATCGGTGCTAATTGGATGGATGGACTGACTATCGGTGCTAGTGGGGTGAGATGGATCTGGCTATCAGTACTAGTGGGGTAGATGGATTGGCTATCGGTGCTGGTGGGGATGAGATGGATTTGACTATCAGTACTAGTGAGGTTGGAATGGGCTGACTATCGGTATTGAGGTTGGAGATGGGCTGACTATCGGTGCTGGTTGGAGTTGGGATGAATTTTGACTATCAGTGCTAGTGGGTGGAGATGGGCTGACTATCGGTGCTGGTGGGGTTGAGATGGGCTGACTATCGTGCTGGTGAGTTGAGATGGATTTGACTATCGTAACTAATTGGGGTGAGATGGACTGACTATCGGTGCTAGGGATTGAGATGGGCTTAACCACAATGAAATAGCATGACCCCCCAAACAGTGCTCATTCTGCCTCTGGTATTTATATTCTATAATATTCTCAACCTTTATCATACCAATACAGATATACACAAAAAAGTAGATACACTGCCTTATAGACTTTCCTGGCAATCACAGATGTTTGTATTACAATAAGTGGGGCAACATTGCCATTAGATATCTGGAGGCAGTGTGTTTAGATTTTGAGACATCTGACATTGAATCTGGAAAAGAAAATCAATTTAAGCAGTTGATGTTGTACCAACTCCACCTGCGACAACACTGTGACTTTAGAGTTGGGTCAATTTCATTAACAAGTACTATTTCTTGAGCAATGTGACTGGCAGATGACACAATGGGTTGAGGTTCCATAGGTTTCTCAGGTATTCAGACACCAGAATATAAACAGACTTCATTATGTGAGGAGTGAAAGATTTCCAAATGATCCTGAGAGTCAATAAAGATACAGGTTGCCAGTTCTCCGGTGTCAGCGTCCTCAGCCCTGGTCAACTCCATCTATTACATCTGTGGTAAACACTCATTAAAACCTGCTTTTGAAAATATAAAATCTATTTCACCTTCATGGTTAAATATTTCCTACTGACTGAAGAAAAACCTAAGTTGAAGATGAGCGGGTAAAGGTTTCTGTGCATGGTGCGAGAACTGTCATTGTATCATTCAACAGCGTGGTAATGTAGTGATGCTAAATCAGTATTACTTGACCACTGGGATGGACTAGGAGAAATGACATACTTTACTGTTTGTTTTAATTCCTTGCCTTTACTTTACAGTATTTTACCTCAAGGAAATTGAAACTAGGTTAGACTTTCCTTAATTTCAAATGTGAGTAACTGGTTACAATCAGTAACAGGAGATAATGTTTCAAAAACTCAAAGTATCATGTACCTGGAATGAAGTTTGGGAGGGCAAATACACCATCTCCCTCCTCGGGTCATGGCCTTCAGTAGTTATTTTTCTGAACCATCTTCTTGAATGTCATCACCAGGTTCTTTTCCTTCATCAAGTATTTCATCACTACTGCCCTCTGCCTCTGATCCCTCTGAGTCACTGGAGAACATGTGAGTGAAAGCACTGGAGATCTTGTGAGAACACCATCTTCTGTTTCAAGTCCGAGTCAAGTGGATAACCTAAGAGATATGTATCAGAGACACATGTAGAGGGAGTCAGTAACACATGTGAGGGAGGTCAGTAACACATGTAGGGGGAGGTCAGTAACACATGTAGGGGTGGTCAGTATACATGTAGGGGGAGGTCAGTAACACATGTGGGGGAGGTCAGTAACATGTAGAAGGTCAGTAACACATGTGGAGAGGAGTCAAATACAATGTGGGGAGGTCAGTAACATGAGGGAGGTTAATAACATGTAGAAGAGGTCAGTAACATGTAGAGGGAGGTCAGTAACACATGTGAAAGGGTCAGTAACATGTAGGGGAGGTCAGTAACACATGTAGAGGAGTGTAACACATGTAGAGGAGGTTAGTAACACATGTGGGGGAGGTTAGTAACACATGTAGAGGGTATGGCTGCACATGTGGGGGAGGTCAGTAATACATGTAGGGAGGTCAATAACACATGTAAAGGGAGGTCGTAACACATGTAGGGAGGTCAATGTACATGTAGGGAGGTCAGTAACACATGTAGGGGAGGTCAGTAACACATGTAGGGAGTTGGTAACACATGTGGGGAGGTCAGTAACACATGTAGAGGTGTAACACATGTGGAGGTCATCACATGTAGGGAGGTCAGTAACACATGTAGAGGAGGTTAGTAACATGTAGGGGGAGTCAGTAACACATGGGGGAGGTTAGTAACACATGTAGGGGAGGTCAGTAACACATGCAGGGGAGGTCAGTAACATGTAGAGGAGGTCAGTAACACATGTAGAGGAGGTCAGTAACACATGTGGGGAGTTAGTAACACATGTAGAGGAGGTCAGTAACACATGTAGAGGGAGGTTAGTAACACATGTAGGGGGAGGTCAGTAACACATGAGAGTCAGTAACATGTAGGGGGTTAGTAACACATGTAGAGGTCAGTAACACATGTAGAGGTTAGTAACACATGTGGGGGAAGTCAGTGCACACATGTAGAGGGAGGTCAGTAACACATGTAGGGGGAGGTTAAGTAACACATGTAGAGGTCAGTAACACATGTGGGGAGGTCAGTAACACACATGTAGAGGAGGTCAGTAACACATGTAGAGTAGTACATGAGGGGGGTTAGTAACACATGTAGGGGAGGTCAGTAACATGTGGGGGGGTCAGTAACATGTAGAGGGAGGTCAGTAACACATGAGGGAGTTAGTAACACATGTGGGGGAGGTCAATAACACACATGTGGGGAGGTTAGTAACACATGTAGAGGTCAGTAACACATGTGGGGGAGGTCAGTGCACACATGTGAGGGAGGTTAGTAACACATGTAGAGGAGGTCAGTACACATGCAGAGTCAATAACACATGTGGGGGGGAGGTCAGTAACACATGTGGGAGGTCAGTAACACATGTAGAGAGGTTAGTAACACATGTAGAGGTCAGTAACACATGCAGGGGAGGTCAATAACACATGTAGGGGGAGGTCAAGTAACACAATGTAGAGGGAGGTCAGTAACACATGTAGGGGGGGTCAGTAACATGTAGGGAGGTCAGTAACATGTAGGTGTTAACACATGTGGGGGAGGTCAGTAACACATGGGGGAGTCAGTAACACATGTAGAGGGAGGTCAATAACACATGTAGAGAGGTCAATAACACATGTGGGGGAGGTCAGTAACACATGTGAGGGGTCAGTAACACATGTAGGGGAGGTTAGTAACACATGTAGAGAGGTCAGTAAGACATGTAGGGAAGTCAGTAACACATGTAGGGGAGGTTAGTAACATGTAGGGGAGTCAGTGGTCACATGTGGGGAGTCAGTAACACATGTAGGGGGGTTAACACATGTAGAGGTCAAGTAACACATGTGGGGAGGTCAGTAACACATGTGGGGAGGTTAGTAACACATGTAGAGGGAGGTCAGTAACACATGCAGGGGGTCAATAACACATGTGGGGGGAGGTCAATCACATGTAGAGGGAGGTCAGTAACACATGCAGGGGAGGTCAGTAACACATGTGGGGAGGTTAGTAACACATGTAGAGGTCAGTAACATGCAGGGGAGGTCAGTAACACATGCAGGGGGGGTCAATACCACATGTAGGGGAGGTTAGTAACACATGTAGAGGTCAGTAACACATGTAGAGGGAGGTCAGTAACACATGCAGGGGGAGGTCAATAACACATGTAGGGGGAGTCAGTAACACATGTAGAGGGAGGTCAGTAACACATGTGGGGGAGGTCAGTAACACATGTGGGGAGGTTAGTACACATGTAGGGGAGGTCAGTACACATGCAGGGGGGAGTCAATAACACATGTGGGGAGGTCAGTAACACATGTGAGGAGGTCAGTACACATGTAGAGGGATATTAACACATGGGGAGGTTAGTAACACATGTAGAGGGAGGTCAGTAACACATGTAGGGGTAGGTCAGTAACACATGTGGGGGAGGTCAGTAGCATGTGAGGGGAGGTTAGTAACACATGTGGGGAGGTCAGTAACACATGTGGGGAGGTCAGTAACACATGTAGGGGAGGTCAGTAACATGTAGGGAGGTTAGTAACACATGTGAGGTCAGTAACATGTGGGGAGGTCAGTAACACATGAGGGGTAAGTAACACATGTGGGGAGGTCAGTAACACATGTGTGGGGGGAGGTCAGTAACACATGTAGGGGAGTCAGTTACACATGTGGGGGGAGGTCAGTAACACATGTGGGGAGGTCAGTAACACATGTGTAGGGAGTCAGTAACACATGTAGGGGAGGTCAGTAACACATGTGGGAGGTCAGTAACACATGTGGGGAGGTCAGTAACACATGTAGGGAGGTCAGTAACACATGTGGGGGGAGGTCAGTAACACATGTAGGGGAGGTCAGTAACACGGATGGGGGGAGGTCAGTAACACATGTAGGGAGGTCAGTAACATGTGTAGGGGGAGGTCAGTAACACATGAGGGAGGTCAGTAACACATGTAGGGGAGGTTAGTAACACATGTGAGGGAGGTCAGTAACACATGTGGGAGGTCAGTAACACATGTGGGGATCAGTAAACATGTGAGGTCAGTAACACATGTAGAGGTCAATGCTGCATGTGGGGTGTGGGGAGGTCAGTAACATGTGGGGGGAGGCCAGTAACACATGTGGGGGGAGGTCAGTAACACATGTGGGGGAGGTCAGTAACACATGTAGGGGGGTCAAGTAACACATGTAGGGAGGTCAGTAACACATGTAGGGGAGGTCAGTGCCATGTAGGGAGGTCAGTAACACATGTAGGGAGGTCAGTAACACATGTAGGGGAGGGTAGAGTTACAGTGTCTAACTTTATAAAATATTATGAGAATAATCCAGGCCAATGTTAACCTTAGTTCAAGCTTAATGTCCAGTATTGTGGTAGAGCACCTTTATGAATAATGTTTACACCTGAAGAGGGATTTGAAACAGGCTGCATGAGAATAGTCCCTGAAGAAAGGCTTTTATAACACACTTATTTGACTAAGTAAACAATCTAAAATTTTGCACTACTTTTAATCATGAATAGTTTACAAATGTTTTTTTTTTGCACTTTGACACTATTATTTAATAAAAAAATCTGATTATTTATTTCTCCCCATCTTGTTGTACAGTACTGTATATGCACCTGGAGTTACTCTCACCTTCTCACTATTTAACCAAAAGAAATTATGTAATACCATACAAATGATAGCACGAATCCCACTGTATAAGAGAAAAACAGAAATGTATTGTATATTTTTGACTGAAGAGGACCTATACGGTGCTCTTATTTTTCTATGTTCTCCTGATGTGGATTTTGTTCAACTCACTACTACAGTCTTGAAAGTAACCTAATGTGTTAACTCGTAACAAGCTGAGTTCTCCTCAAATGTTTAAAATGCGGTTATCAAGTTTTTTGCATACGGGGGTGAGGGGCGTAGTAAATATGTGCAAGTAATGTAATATCTGGTACACTTAGAACAATCCAGTTATTATACAACGTACTTCTATTTATTTTAGATGCTGAGTTTTTCCACTGCAGTATATAAAACAGTAATAATAATACAGAATGTTACGTACCTGAAAAGTTACTTAGTCAGCTGTTGAGCGTTTGGCATTGGAAGCGCTTCAGTTTTGGCACTGTGGCTGAGAACGACCATTTCATTGTCTTGGTATTCTTCATCAGTGGATGATTGGTCTTGAATGGAAAACTAAGATAACTATTTCTGTTAAGCGCTGGGGCTGCTATCGTAGAGTAAATGTGGCCTTGGGTGGCTCGCTTAATACCCGATGGAAGCTGAGCGCAGTGTTGAAGTGTGTGCGTATGATGGCTTAAGGTCTCGTACCTTGTTGGTATCAGTGACAGGCTCAATGACGGGTTCCCAAGTAAGAAAACTCTTCACTATAACAGGATAACTGCAACTGCATTTCTGCTTTAAGTATACATTAACCCAAATAGTCATTAAATTCTGCATTCATAGCTGCATTGAAATGCAGGTACGACCGTCTTAAGTGCCTGTTTTTTCAAAAACTGTAATTGCAGAAATCTTGATGACTAAACGTTGCTGTGGTTTTGGCTGATGGATACTCAGGTTTTGATAAGTTTCTTCATCTGGATTAATTGAAGGTGACACTGTTGCCTGAAGTGGCTTAGGGGACCACAAGTCTTCCTAAGTCAGCATGTGTGGAAGTTGAAGCTTGATGGGCACCAACTGTGGACTCATGCTCATGTTCAGTTCCTCAGTGACATCCATCAAGGGGTGAACCAGTTCAAATGAAGATGAATGTGAGAGTTACTTTCAACCTTGCTCTCACCTTCCTCAACCTCACGAGAATATCCAGTTCCTTCAATATCACATGGCTCCATGATGGGATAAGGACTTTGACCAGTGTGGTGTACATTATGGCAAACATCTGGCACCTATCTAAGGTTATGTAAGCTCTCATTCCCTGGGTGTCGAGTGTCGACATGGACTTCACATTTCACAACTAACACCGCGACTAATCTTTACCCTCCGGGTCAGCAAACAACACTAGCTGGTTGTTTGACCTTCAGAAATTAGTGTTTTTTGTTCATCCGATGTTACTGCCAAGTTACAGTAGATAGGTAGCCACTTCATTTTCACTGAACTGGGTGGGCGTCGAATAATTCTGACACCATCTACAGTACATTGCCGAAGTCCCCAACAAACCCTGGTTAGAATCCCTCCACTTGTGCTTACAGTACTCAGGGATGGCATCCATTAACATACCTGCTTGCAAGTGAGCAAAACCCACTGAACATGTTAAACCGTGTTCTTTCTATGCTCACTTCAGCGGCTGCATCACCGAGCTGGGACTAACTTTGTACCAAGAGATCCATCATGGGTGGGACACTCATAAATCTTCCAGAGGTCATTGTGTCTCTGTAAATATCTTTTTAATCCGCAGTAATCATTATGGGTCTTCGTCGACAAATCACAGGAATGTAGAGGTGAGTCGCACATCCATACTTCGATCACTGTTCATATCACCGTGTACTAATTTCTCCAACTAAAAGCGACACAATGCAGGTTTAACATCACGAACTGGTGAGCTCAATATCATCATAGTAGTATAGAGTCAGGTTGTCATCCATTGACACAAGGGCATCTGCAATTCGATAAATGTCAATTGAATGAGTCAAGAAAACATGGTTTTGCCCATATTATCGCCACTGCCAGCAAGTGGTGTCCCAAGATCTACTACTGGTGTCAGAGGCTGGGAATGTATACTAGTGTCCGTGAACTGGGCTTCTGCTTTTGTTTTTGGGTCATAGCATAGCCAATATGGTGTTGAGATCACGTTGCCTAAGTTCACACAAGAGAGATTCCCCATGTGAACACTTATGTCTAGGAGAAAGGTCGACTTGCGCCTGGAATAAGTGAGCAGCAATATCAGCCTCAGAGTAGCAGGCTCCAGTATGTACTCTTGCATATCTAATCCCTCAAGAGTCATCACAGCTCGACACCGTGCATAGGTCCAATTCCACTAAAACATTTTTCAATTGTTCCTCCTCCTTTCGTGGGTGCAAGTTTAAACAAGTTATCTATCTTCAGGTCGAGGCTCAGCACCAACAAGCTAGAATCAGACTACGAACAAGAACAGTGGGGCGTGAATATCATCCTTAAACTAAGTTTCGGCCTGAGATGAATTCTTCAATACTTGCCTCCTGTTTTTCCTGCTTGTTTTAATGGCAACCTGCGTTTCGCCCTGTTCAAGAGGTTCCATAAATCGCTGGAGATGGCGAAAGAATTTGCAAAAGAAAGATACATTGCATTCTACAAATTCTGATCCTCAGGGAAGCATCAGGATTCACTGCAAGTGGAAGTATCTATTTCTTCTACACCTATGTGTGTATTGAGGCTAAAATGGACAAGTTTCATATCAAACACTCTATCTTCTTCGGAGTCAAATGATCCGTGGTGAAGAGTTTAATGTCAGATACATCATCTACGGATAATTCAGAAAGTGATGCGCGAAATATCTTTTTTCGTGGCTTTAGACACATTCTCCTAAGCCTTAGCTTGTAGAAGTCCACTTCCATTATCACAGAGTTTAAGTTAATGACGTATTGGGGTGTGAGGCAAGGACCACTTAGTTGCCCCTGAAGGAACTGAGGTAGGTCTTCAGGACCAGACTTTATGCCACAAAATTGTTTGGAATACTGACTTTTGGAATTTGTTGCTCTACATGTCCTAGATTTCCTGAAAGCAATGTGAGAAATTTATGCAAGTTATAATAGATCCTCGATGCCACAACATTGAGGTCATAAAAGTTAACACTAAACTTTGTTTCACAGGAATGAAAATGGGTTTTAAAGTCTGGACAATTAGCTGAACCTTTCGATGGCGTGGCAATCTACATTACCCATTTGTGGAATGACACTAACAAATACTCTCCTGTTGGGCTGTGAGGTGAGGTACTTGTATGAATGAAACTGGTATCAATTGTATAGCTGGACCATAATCCATCATGGCTGACTCAGTACTAAATGGGTTGCTTTTATCATCAGGCAGTCTCTGTCTCCGTACTCCTTGATCACAGATATGCCAATCACTATTTCGTCTATGCAAAATCGAGATAAGACCAGTTATCAGCATGCAGCGTAACTTCTA
>NW_024738262.1:0-6581 GCF_018991925.1 Homarus americanus
AACCAATCACCTGAGAAACCAATAGTTGGCGAGTACTGAAATAAGCATTGAGAAAAATTTCATTAAAATATTCCAAGCATCATTACGACCACTAATTGTTCCGCAATCGAACTGTCGATGAAAGGATCGGACTCGGCATGCTCAGGAGTACCTATACTGTGATTTTGAACAAAATCGATTAAATCGCGTTTTGTCTCGACCATGGAAAAAACGCGTAAGGGTCCCCCCTTACGTGTTTTTTCACCCATATATGATTTTCTCTCAGACTTGAAATTTGGTGGGATTAATATCAGCAATTAAGTACATCCAGAAGAACATAACAACACCAACCAATCACCTGAGAAACCAATAGTTGGCGAGTACTGAAATAAGCATTGAGAAAAATTTCATTAAAATATTCCAAGCATCAATACGACCACTAATTGTTCCGCAATCGAACTGTCGATGAAAGAATCGGACTCCGAATGCTCAGGAGTACCTATACTGTGATTTTGAACAAAATCGAGTAAATCGCGTTTTGTCTCGACCATGGAAAAAACGCGTAAGGGTCCCCCCTTACGTGTTTTTTCACCCATATATGATTTTCTCTCAGACTTGAAATTTGGTGGAATTAATATCAGTAATTAAGTACATCTAGAAGAACATAACAACACCAACCAATCACCTGAGAAACCAATAGTTGGCGAGTACTGAAATAAGCATTGAGAAAAATTTCATTAAAATATTCCAAGCATCATTACGACCACTAATTGTTCCGCAATCGAACTGTGGATGATAGGATCGGACTTGGCATGCTCAGGAGTACCTATACTATGATTTTGAACAAAATCGTGTATATCGCGTTTTGTCTCGTCCATGGAAAAAACGCGTAAGGGTCCCCCCTTACGTGTTTTTTCACCCATATATGATTTTCTCTCAGACTTGAAATTTGGTGGGATTAATTTCAGTAATTAAGTACATTCAGAAGAACATAACAACACCAACCAATCACCTCAGAAACCAATAGTTGGCGAGTACTGAAATAAGCATTGAGAAAATTTCATTAAAATATTCCAAGCATCATTACGACCACTAATTGTTCCGCAATCGAACTGTGGATGATAGGATCGGACTTGGCATGCTCAGGAGTACCTATACTGTGATTTTGAACAAAATCGAGTAAATCATATTCAGTTCCGGATCATGGAGGCTATCCGTGAAGGGTCCCCCTTACGGTTTTTTTCAGCCATATATGATTTTCTCTCAGACTTGAAATTTGGTGGAATTAATATCAGTAATTAAGCATATCCAGAAGAACATAACAACACCAACCAATCACCTGAGAAACCAAAAGTTGGCGAGTACTGAAATAAGCATTGAGAAAAATTTCATTAAAATATTCCAAGCATCAATACGACCACTAATTGTTCCGCAATCGAACTGTCGATGAAAGGATCGGACTCGGCATGCTCAGGAGTACCTATACTGTGATTTTGAACAAAATCGAGTAAATCGCGTTTTGTCTCGACCATGGAAAAAACGCGTAAGGGTCCCCCCTTACGTGTTTTTTCACCCATATATGATTTTCTCTCAGACTTGAAATTTGGTGGGATTAATATCGGTAATTAAATACATCCAGAAGAACATAACAACACCAACCAATCACCTGAGAAACCAATAGTTGGCGAGTACTGAAATAAGCATTGAGAAAAATTTCATTAAAATATTCCAAGCATCATTACGACCACTAATTGTTCCGCAATCGAACTGTCGATGAAAGGATCGGACTTCCGAATGCTCAGAGTACTCTATACTGTGATTTGGAATAAAATCGAGCAACGCGTTTTGTTCGACTATGGAAAACGCGTAAGGGTCCCCCTTACGTGTTTTTGTTTTTTTCACCCATATATATGATTTTCTCGTGACTTGAAATTTGGTGGAATTAACACGTTACTAAGTACATCCAGAAGAATATAACAACACCAACCAATCACCTGAGAAACCAATAGTTGGTGAGTACTGAAATAAGCATTGAGAAAAATTTCATTAAAATATTCCAAGCATCATTACGACCACTAATTGTTCCGCAATCGAACTGTTGATGATAGTATCGGACTCGGCATGCTCAGGAGTACCTATACTGTGATTTTGAACAAAATCGAGTAAATCGCGTTTTGTCTCGACCATGGAAAAAACGCGTAAAGGTCCCCCCTTACGTGTTTTTTCACCCATATATGATTTTCTCTCAGACTTGAAATTTGGTGGGATTAATTTCAGTAATTAAGTACATTCAGAAGAACATAACAACACCAACCAATCACCTCAGAAACCAATAGCTGGCGAGTACTGAAATAAGCATTGAGAAAAATTTCATTAAATATTCCATTAATTGATGACCACCAATTGTTCCGCAATCGAACTGTCGATGATAGACTGGACTCGGCATGCTCAGGAGTACTTATATTGTCATTTTGAACAAAATCGCGTATATCGCTTTGTCTGACCATAAAAAACGCGTAAGGGTCCCCCTCTCTCTTACGTATTTTTTTCACCCATATATGATTTTCTCAGACTTGAAATTTAGGTGATTAATTTCAGTAATTAAGTACATCCAGAAGAACATAACAACACCAACCAATCACCAGAGAAACCAATAGTTGGCGAGTACTGAAATAAGCATTGAGAAAAATTTCATAAAATATTCCAAGCATCATTACGACCACTAATTGTTCCGCAATCGAACTGTCGATGATTCTATCGGACTCGGCATGCTCAGGAGTACCTATACTGTGATTTTGAACAAAATAGCGTATATCGCGTTTTGTCTCGACCGTGGAAAAAACGCGTAAGGGTCCCCCCTTACGCGTTTTTTCACCCATATATGATTTTCTCTCAGACTTGAAATTTGGTGGGATTAATATCGGTAATTAAATACATCCAGAAGAACATAACAACACCAACCAATCACCTGAGAAACCAATAGTTGGCGAGTACTGAAATAAGCATTGAGAAAAATTTCATTAAAATATTCCAAGCATCATTACGACCACTAATTGTTCCGCAATCGAACTGTCGATGAAAGGATCGGACTCGGCATGCTCAGGAGTACCTATACTGTGATTTTGAACAAAATCGAGTAAATCGCGTTTTGTCTCGACCATGGAAAAAACGCGTAAGGGTCCCCCCTTACGTGTTTTTTCACCCATATATGATTTTCTCTCAGACTTGAAATTTGGTGGGATTAATATCAGTAATTAAGTACATCCAGAAGAACATAACACCAACCAATCACCTGAGAAACCAATAGTTGGTGAGTACTGAAATAAGCATTGAGAAAATTTCATTAAAATATTCCAAGCATCATTACGACCACTAATTGTTCCGCAATCGAACTGTGGATGATAGGATCGGACTTGGCATGCTCAGGAGTACCTATACTGTGATTTTGAACAAAATCGTGTATATCGCGTTTTGTCTCGTCCATGGAAAAAACGCGTAAGCGTCCCCCCTTACGTGTTTTTTCACCCATATATGATTTTCTCTCAGACTTGAAATTTGGTGGGATTAATATCAGTAATTAAGTACATCCAGAAGAACATAACAACACCAACCAATCACCTGAGAAACCAATAGTTGGCGAGTACTGAAATAAGCATTGAGAAAAATTTCATTAAAATATTCCAAGCATCATTACGACCACTAATTGTTCCGCAATCGAACTGTCGATGATAGGATCGGACTCGGCATGCTCAGGAGTACCTATACTGTGATTTTGAACAAAATCGAGTAAATCGCGTTTTGTCTCGACCATGGAAAAAACGCGTAAGGGTCCCCCCTTACGTGTTTTTTCACCCATATATGATTTTCTCTCAGACTTGAAATTTGGTGGGATTAATATCAGTAATTAAGTACATCCAGAAGAACATAACAACACCAACCAATCACCTGAGAAACCAATAGTTAGTGAGTACTGAAATAAGCATTGAGAAAAATTTCATTAAAATATTCCAAGCATCATTACGACCACTAATTGTTCCGCAATCGAACTGTCGATGATAGGATCGGACTCGGCATGCTCAGGAGTACCTATACTGTCATTTTGAACAAAATCGCGTATATCGCGTTTTGTCTCGACCATGGAAAAAACGCGCAAGGGTCCCCCCTTACGTATTTTTTCACCCATATATGATTTTCTCTCAGACTTGAAATTTAGTGGGATTAATTTCAGTAATTAAGTACATCCAGAAGAACATAACACCAACCAATCACCAGAGAAACCAATAGTTGGCGAGTACTGAAATAAGCATTGAGAAAAATTTCATAAAATATTCCAAGCATCATTACGACCACTAATTGTTCCGCAATCGAACTGTCGATGATTCTATCGGACTCGGCATGCTCATGAGTACCTATACTGTCATTTTGAACAAAATAGCGTATATCGCGTTTTGTCTCGACCATGGAAAAAACGCGTAAGGGTCCCCCCTTACGTGTTTTTTCACCCATATATGATTTTCTCTCAGACTTGAAATTTGGTGGGATTAATATCGGTAATTAAATACATCCAGAAGAACATAACAACACCAACCAATTACCTGAGAAACCAATAGTTGGCGAGTACTGAAATAAGCATTGAGAAAAATTTCATTAAAATATTCCAAGCATCATTACGACCACTAATTGTTCCGCAATCGAACTGTCGATGAAAGGATCGGACTCGGCATGCTCAGGAGTACCTATACTGTGATTTTGAACAAAATCGATTAAATCGCGTTTTGTCTCGACCATGGAAAAAACGCGTAAGGGTCCCCCCTTACGTGTTTTTTCACCCATATATGATTTTCTCTCAGACTTGAAATTTGGTGGAATTAATATCAGTAATTAAGTACATCCAGCAGAACATAACAACACCAACCAATCACCTGAGAAACCAATAGTTGGCGAGTACTGAAATAAACATTGAGAAAAATTTCATTAAAATATTCCAAGCATCATTACGACCACTAATTGTTCCGCAATCGAACTGTCGATGATTCTATCGGACTCGGCATGCTCAGGAGTACCTATACTGTCATTTTGAACAAAATAGCGTATATCGCGTTTTGTCTCGACCATGGAAAAAACGCGTAAGGGGGGACCCTTACGCGTTTTCTCACCCAAATATGATTTTCTCTCAGACTTGAAATTTGGTGGGATTAATTTCAGTAATTAAGTACATCCAGAAGAACATAACAACACCAACCAATCACCTGAGAAACCAAAAGTTGGCGAGTACTGAAATAAGCATTGAGAAAAATTTCATTAAAATATTCCAAGCATCATTACGACCACTAATTGTTCCGCAATCGAACTGTCGATGATTCTATCGGACTCGGCATGCTCAGGAGTACCTATACTGTGATTTTGACCGTAAGCGTATCTCGTTTTACTCTAATGAAAAACGCAAAATTCCCCCACCATGCTTTCACCCATATATGATTTTCTCTCCAGACTTGAGACTGGTGAAGTTGTATCAAGTAGATAGCTTCCAGAAGAACATAACACCAACCAATCACCAGAGAAACCAATAGTTGGCGAGTACTGAAATAAGCATTGAGAAAAATTTCATAAAATATTCCAAGCATCATTACGACCACTAATTGTTCCGCAATCGAACTGTCGATGATTCTATCGGACTCGGCATGCTCATGAGTACCTATACTGTCATTTTGAACAAAATAGCGTATATCGCGTTTTGTCTCGACCATGGAAAAAACGCGTAAGGGTCCCCCCTTACGTGTTTTTTCACCCATATATGATTTTCTCTCAGACTTGAAATTTGGTGGGATTAATATCGGTAATTAAATACATCCAGAAGAACATAACAACACCAACCAATTACCTGAGAAACCAATAGTTGGCGAGTACTGAAATAAGCATTGAGAAAAATTTCATTAAAATATTCCAAGCATCATTACGACCACTAATTGTTCCGCAATCGAACTGTCGATGAAAGGATCGGACTCGGCATGCTCAGGAGTACCTATACTGTGATTTTGAACAAAATCGATTAAATCGCGTTTTTGTCTCTTCGACCATGGAAAAAAACAACGTAAGGGTCCCCCACTGCGTGTTTTTCACCCATATATGATTTTCTCTCCAGACTTGAAATTGGGTAGAGATTCTTTTCATTATAGTACATAAAGAACTATAACACCAAGCAATCACCTGTGACACAGCCATTACAATAGCAACATTTATCCATCTTCCAGCATCATTACAGCCCTACATTAACCACAATCGACTATGATGATAGGATCGGACTCGCGTATCAAATTGCCGCCTATATTTGAACCAAAATCATGAACTTTGTCTCGACCATGGAAAAACGCGCAAAGGGGGACCCTTACGCGTTTTCTCACCCAAATATGATTTTCTCTCAGACTTGAAATTTGGTGGGATTAATTTCAGTAATTAAGTACATCCAGAAGAACATAACAACACCAACCAATCACCTCAGAAACCAATAGTTGGCGAGTACTGAAATAAGCATTGAGAAAATTTCATTAAAATATTCCAAGCATCATTACGACCACTAATTGTTCCACAATCGAACTGTGGAT
>NW_024738263.1:0-4468 GCF_018991925.1 Homarus americanus
ACTTATATTAGTGATATTCTATTCATACTGTGCTTGATATATACATTAACGAAATGTAATATTTTTGCAACTCCAATGCTGATGTCAACACAGTGGTTACAGCTGAGACTGGAGAGTGAGGAGAGCTAAGTGCAGTGTGTGTGAGGGTTGCGAGCGGCGGTGTCCGTGTTTGGTGTCACAAGGAATGGTCTAATTTGAATGTACTTCAATTACTTCAATGTACAGAATATTCCTCCGGTGGGGCAATCCGCTGTATTTGCAAATCCGTATTATAACCCGCATATGTTAAGGGCCCACTATCAAAAAATATACTATTCAATAATTTTAAAGTTTAATATTACATTTTTTAGTCATTTTAACAATTATTGAACATAATTGAAGGTAAAGTGACTAGTTTGCGCGCCATCCAGCCTGTTAAACGCACCATACAGAGCGTCAGTCTTGTGTCTTTTCAGTGAGGTAGCATCTTGCTTGAGACTCTCTTCAACTAAACACTTTTTTCTGTGTTTTCGCAAATTATTGGTCATTTTGAAATTTATTTTACATATTGACAATATATAATGACAGTGCAGTGTTGATTTAAAGAAAATAATCTTGAATTACACCAAGAGAACTAAAATTTTATGGGTGAAATGGCTGCCATGGGTGACTTCTCCAACATAATGCCTTCTTCTTCTCCCTTCCTCCACCCCATTCTAATTCCCATCATCATCATCATCATCGAGAGATTTTCTACATACACACCCCAAAGTAAGTGTACTTTTCTACATTTTGGTTGAATTTGCAATTTTTGGTGAGCTGAACCACCCAAAACCCATTGAAACAATGGTTTCGTTACAGTACTAAGAACAGCAACCTTCTAGAACGGATTGTGCTCGTTAATCGAGGACCATTGTAATACCATCAGACACACGATGGAACACATTGACAGATTCTATTGAATCTTATTTAAAGAACTGGGAGACCCTTGTTAAAGTGTGCAAAGAAAATAGTGAAGAAAATGATAAGAAAATTGAAAAGGTGTTAATGATAAGGCATTAAAAGAACTGCAGAAGACTATTTTGAGAGACTTAAGCCTATTGTTGTGGCATTGACTGTGTCCAGAGAGAACATACCCTATTAAGTGATGCTGTAGAAATTCAAAACTGAAAACTGATATTAAGGAGTATTTAACAGATAAGAAGGATATGGATAATTTTGGAAAAGAATCAAAGTAGCATGACACCTGCCCATTTTCTAGCTAATGTGATAGATCCAAGGTGTCAGGGCAGACATCTGACCTCTGAGCAGCCAGACATTGCAGAACAGTATGTGCGAGTCTTTCCACATTTCCTTTCAACATTAATGTCCTTCCATGGAAGAAGTGCATCATTTAAAGAGGTCCACTAATTACCCAAATGTAGCCGCAATGAAGTCAAATAATGGTTCTACATAAATAAATCGGACTGCCAATCACTTCGACTAGTATTTGGTGTCACAAAGTCACAAAAATTGGAAAACTTAATTTAAACCGAAAGTTAATAGATCGCGGTTGTAATTTCACTGTACCAAGAATGAAACATGAATAAATTGGCTAGAATTTTGATTATTTGTGCACCGTAAACTTAATTTAATCTGAGTTGTGTTAGTTAGAGTACATGGACTCGATCTATTAACTAAGATTAAATTAAGTTTACCAATTTTTGTGACTAGACATCAAATAATAATCAAGTGATCGCAGTCCGATTTATTCATGTAGAACCATTATTTGACTTTACAGGCTACATTTGGGTAATTAATGGACCCCTGAACACTATTAACCACCCCAGCTCCTAACTGTCCCTCCTGTGGTCAAGTAACAACTCACACTTGGTGCCGTCACAACACTCTGGTTATCCACCTTTACTAAGAGTAATATAGTTTAGCATGTATTACACTGTTATATCAAAGTTTATTAATAAATGTCCGCTGCGTCATTTTCTTACCTGATTAAAGAACAAACTCGTGGAAGAAGCCTCAGTCGTCCCAATGCTCGCCATGTTTACACTACTGAGCTGCTATGCTTGTATACCTCAAGCTTCGCCAATTGTCTCCTTATCCATCAAACAAGAAATATTATTTTATGAACCTCACCAACTTATTAATTTTATTAAAATGTAAGTAAATTCCACGAAAAGGTTTTTAATATCAGGTTATAACACAAGACATTATGAAGGGACCCAACAGGACACACTGGTTCCTGTTGTCCTAACCAGCAACAGGTCGTCCAGGCAGGGCTGTAGGAAACGAACCCAATCTTGTTTACCGAACACGCTGATTGGTTCAACTGCTCGCGTTGTGATTGGTTGAGTCCATGACGTAATATTACTATTTTCTTTAATATAGTGTGGTGAGGTAACGGAGATCCCAGATACAGTAATTATATTAGAGTAGTCCTCATACTCAGTGAATTTCATTGTTCCTGTCATTAGTTTTATAAAGTTCTGAATAATAAACACTGCATTATACACCATTCAGAGTGTTACAGACCGTTGGTAGTTCCACTCTTGGGCCACAATATGAAGTACTAACAGTGAGCTACTTACATGGACTACACACTGGACGCCAAGACTCTGTTACCATTCATTGTACCATTTATTCACATGTCTGTATTACTACATATATTATTATACCATGTCTGATATCTATGCTTATGTCTAATGCCCAGGTTCACCTCACTAGCCCGATATACTATGTCTGTACCGGCTAGTCAAGTAACTAGAGGACCTCAGTCATTGTCCTAGTAATGTCTAGCAACCCTCCTGCCCAGCTAGACAACATCCTCAGATCAGCTCCTGGCCTACCTACGGTCCGGGGTCCCAGCCCGCTTCCTGTATCGGTCAGCTATCACGCCAAGTCTTGTACACTTATTGAATATACCTACTGCTCGTGTTCTGGAGTTTCAAGAACCTTGTCTAGGATTGCATCCACTACACGGTTGTTTTCCGTTTTCAAGACCTTTAATATCAGGTATGAAGCCATAATATTCTTCCTCTTAAAATTTGCTTCATACTTTATAACTGTAAACGCCTTCTGAGCCTTTAAGGGATATCAGACTCACGTTGAACTAAAACGTTATAATTTGGTAAAACCTTTTGAATACAATTCATTCTTAGTATTTCAAATAAATCATACATAGGCAATCATACATAAATGTTTAATCTAATATATATATTCACATAAAAATCATAGCTATGTAATAAGTCTAATCTTAACACATATAATGGGTATCTGTACTTAATTTGCCATATTTCTATGTTGTCACAATGATAACCGATGCAATGGACACAGTTTACCTGTGTAAACTTAAGAACAGGTTAAACTTACGTGTTGAAAGTCTCAAGAGAAACTGGTTAAGTGTTGACTCTATGATGGGGATAGCTACAGTGGGAAGTGCCCTGCCCGGCGTCACTGGCCCAGTGCTGGCTGGCCGACTTGAAAAAGGTTGTATCCTTGTATGTGGTACTCTGATAAAAAAATTTTGCTCGCCAGATTCATCCAAGTTTCGGTGATTGTTATGGCGTTGTAGGAATTCGTGGTATAATGTGTCTAACACTCAGGATGGATGGAAACTCTAAGGTGGTTTTCTTGTATAATATAAGTTATATGATAGACAGTCTGGTGCTGGAGGTGCTGTGTGGTGAGGGGCTGCTCAGTAGAGACGTTCGGTGAGTAGCTGTTGAAGGAGGTAGATGTGCAGGAGCTTCGTTAGAGAAGATGTTGCCTGTTGCTGGCCTCCTGGTTGAATGAAAGCTGGACAGCGTGAGCTTGCTGGAGGAGGTGTTGCGTGTTCAGAAGATGGGCCAGAATGAGCTGGTTGGTGAGGAAGCTCAGAGAAGGACAGCTGGTGGGTCGCCATGCTCGCTGGCGGAGCGAGACCGCCAGGCAGGCGAGGAGAGCGAGGGCCGCCAGGCAGCGGCGGAGGAGGAGGTGTGTGGTGCTTGTTCAAGAAGAGAGACCAGAATGAATCTCAATGGAGAGACAGAGCTTATATACCCAGCAGCCGTGAGTCATCTATGAGTCATGATGGGAAAAACCCGAGAAGTAACCGGCCTGGCTCGGTTGCTAGGATACGATAGCATCTGGTGACGCCGCTCGCTTGCCGCTAGTTTCGTTGCTAGGGAAGATGGTAGCAGCTGGTGGTGCGGCTACGCAGTTGTAGGGGAGAAGTCCACTACAGCGTCTACATTCTTGGTACATACAACCGCTTCCAGCAAGTCTATTTTATTTCTAACGCTCCTACTGTTTGTATAGTATACATTTAAACCTACCCTTCCCTGGTCCTGTTTTACTCCTTGTCCTGAGTAACTAATTTTACTTCCTAGGACTTGCTTGTTTTTTGACTCCCACTTTCCCCGACCTCTCTCTACTGGCGAAACCCCCTTTGGAGTGACAATTCCACTCCAGGATGCAGACAACGTCTTTTACACAGAAGTGTACTCCATCACGA
>NW_024738264.1:0-17939 GCF_018991925.1 Homarus americanus
CTGGACAAATACGACCTTTATCCCATCAGAAAAAATATCACCATATATTTTCTTAATCTACAGGTGCCAAGGTTTAAAATGACGAATGGTGTTAATAATTAACCTGAAATTTTTACGTGACCACATATTGTCTTGTTGGGTTTCTGAGAGAACTTCACGGCTAAATAGCGCCTCTGTATTGATAGCCGGTACATGTCGTAATATCCACCGCTCATAGTTAAATCTTTATGTCCGTTTATTTTGTCCTAATTTAAGTATCAAAGAGTGTTTTCATTTTTAAGTATCTTAAGTATCTTTTTCCCCCACTCCTAAGTATCTAAGTATGATTTATTTTCATTTATAAGTAACTAACCATATTTTTGTTTTCATTATAAAATGTGATTGATATAGACAACAGAAGTAAATATCAGCTGGAGGTCGTAAACGAAGCTGATGTGAAGTATTTTGACTCACTGTTCCCATGAACTAATTGCTTCACTGGTTTATACCGAAGAAATAAAACCGCCAACAAACCATCCGATTCAAATGTGTCTTAGGCGATACAGGGTGTTTATGCGTCACTCTGATACCAAGAATGACTTTGTGTACTGTGGTGAAGCTGAGGGTAGGATAGGGTTGGGTTGGGTTGGGATGGGTTAGGATTACGCATGTGTAGGTATATTCTGTCGCATTTTATAGGTATCTTGCGTCTTTCTCTTTTTTCCTTCTTTATCATGAGTATCTGTGCCTATTAATACACCACCTCGTAGGATAGTGGAAGAGGAATGGATAGTAACGAGATAATATTCTTCTTACATATACCTTAGCTTGATTACAGGTAACATCAGGTAGAAGTTACATGACTCTTAAGAGTTTTCCTCGACTTGGCTGATTCAACTGTAAGACTTGCTGTATTTATCCTTATTAAAATCTTCCACCTGTAAGACCATCCACTTGTAAGACCCTCCACCTGTAAGACCCTCCACTTGTAAGACTCTCCACTTGTAAAACCCTTTAGGGATTTGAAATTCCTTCTCGTCTTGGCTCCACTAGTACTGTACACACCCTCTCTAGCCTTAGTTTACAGTAATGTTGAAGTATATAATGAAGACTCACAGCTCATGGGTTAGAAAAACAAAAGATGCTTGTTTTATTTATTTATTTATTTATTTATTTATTTATAGTTTATTTTAGAATCCCCGAAAGTTAGAACAAAATGGCTGACGGGACTCACAAGCGGGCGGTGTTTACAGTATGGACCAAGAATAAAAATAAATGAAAAATAAAATAAATAAATCGTAAATTGGTGCATTGTTTCTCCAGGGGTAATTATAGAAGTACAAATGTTCTCCAGCAGTGGGTAACGATCATAGTCACGTATAGAGCTTCCGACGCAGGTAGATTGATATAGATGCATTACCTTGAGTTAGTGGGTTACAGGGGCTTCTTACACGATAATATTAAAGGTGTTTTTTCCTTCTGTTTGTAGCACTTGAGGTGTTTAGGTTAGGTTTAATTAAAATGGTTTAGTTATAATAGTTATATTACGATAAGTTAAGTTGAATTTAGAACTTTTGATTTACATATATCGTGTTTTAGAAGGATTTGTTAGCTGATAAGTTTAATTTGGATAAGTTTAGTTTAATTTAGATCATTTGATTTTACAAGGTCGTATTATAATGACTGGGAACCATATAAAAACCTGTTAGAAGTAAATATTTCTACGGCAGTGAATGAGTAGGTCAATAAGTGGTGTATAGAGCTGCTGACGCAACTTAAACGGTATATACTGTACATTATATGTTATCAGAGCTTTCCTGTTGTACGTAACCGCCTCCGTCAAAGTGTCTTAGTGGCTCATGTGAAGATTAGCCTCTAGATTATTTAACCTCAAGATTAACTACACTGGCACTGCCTGACCTGACCTGACCTGACCTGACCTGACCTGACCTGACCTGACCTACCCTACCCTACCCTACCCTACCCTACCCTAACCTAACCTAACTTAATCTAACCTAACTAAACTTCCCATGTAGCGTTAGGTTAATCATTAGTTGAAATAAGCTGGGAGGGTTAATCTTCATGTAATCTATCTTAATTAACAATTTTGGTCAGGTGAGGCCTTCTTTACCTTACTCGAGAGCAGGAGGAGGAGGACTTGCTAACGTCTACAGATCATCGTCAACCAAGGCAGATATTGAATACCTTTTGTATACCTTCGTGGCTTAAGAACACATCTTAACACCATAAGACTATTCGCCTCAATGCAATAATACAGTAATTGATTATTGTATTCTAATAAAATTTACGGTGTATCTTTTGAACCAGATTTATTGTTTGACTTTTGTGAATGAGAAACTGGTTGAGGTGTATTATGGTAAACATCCTTAAGAGCAGCTCTGTGTGTTCTTACGACCTCAAAGTAACACAAAAGGTAGCCAATATCTACCCTTGGTCAGTCACTTTATGTAGATGTCAATTGTGTCATTTTTCTAGACTTAGTGCCCCCTGGAGGAGAAAGTAAATACAATGTTGATTTATTTTGGTCACAACACACGCTAGTAGATTATTTTTCCTATTTAACTAAATAATTAACACTATGTAGCTAACTAATTATATGACTCAAAGATGGTAACCAATATGGCGTCGATATTGTTCACATACTCTATGATTAATAGATGTATTGTCTGTTTAATTTTAGGGAAGAATTTAATTTATAAACTTTTGAGAATCTGGATACAGGAGTTTTGTCTTTGCGCGCGTGTGTGTGTGTGTGTGTGTGTGGTGATGATGATGATGACGGATACTTTCCTCTGCAGTGAAAAAAATATCTTGACATTGCAAAGTTTAACTGTAAGCTGAAGGAACGTTTGTAATGTGACTTATTATGTGAAATTGTAACTTGAAATTCTTTGTGAAAAAATATTTCCCTATAAAGTTTGGCAGTAAATGAAGTATTACATCAAGGTGTAACTTGTAGTTCCTTGTGGAGTAAATTACCTAAGTGGACGATACAGCCACTCCAGGGTGTAAGACCTAGAGTAGAAAGTCTTAAGACCTTACCTGAGGTTGAAAGACTCTTATAGTGGAACGTCTTAGGTATTGAAACTTTAATTACAGTAAATAAAAAATAATCTACCTAAACATTCCTTCTCCTGGCGACAACTAATGATACAGGTGGTGTAATAGCTCTTTAAAATTCCTCCGTTTGATATAATAATGACCACACATGAACTTATAATGTGCAATATCTTGATAACACATTAGCTGCAACATTACACATAGTCCAGTGTATGTGTAGTGAGGGACATCTACCTAAATGAGTTACAGAATGTGGAGTTGAGGCAAAAAAATGTTGGGACATGTTTGAGATCATCAATTGAGCCAAACGTTTATACTCAATATTGTTTTAATGGTATTTTAGAGCGACCGAAAAATGTAAACAAAATGGCCGGCTAGGCTCGGGGGATCCACGAGTCCTCTTATGAAGGATCGACAATAAATGAAAACAAATCAGATTAATTTAAACACATTTCCAAGAGTATTAGATCCTGTAAAGAGAGAAAATTAATACTTGATATTTGTAGAAGCTTTTTTTTTTCGTCCGTTTTCGTCTTAGTTAAAACAATTGTGGTGGTGTTACCTGTTCCAAACGGTAGACATCAAAGAAATGGATCAAGACCTTAATACTCAAAGGTACACATGATGATTTGTTCCCAAGTCCGAGGATATACTTCACAAAACAGATTAACTTTAGGACACAATGATGGCGAACAAAATAACATCAACATTGCGTACAGCACATATCTTGCTTTGACTCTTAACTCTTGTAATTTTTCGTAATGTTAGTGAATGAAATTGAGATTCTGGGCATATTTTCCTGTTTTTCTTTCTAATCAAGTGTAAAGGAAGATGTACTGTTTATTGATGGATTTGGTGATGTCTTAATAGTGTATTAGTGTGTTAATATTACACAGGTTTGGTATAGTGGTGACGGTAATGTAGTGTAGTAAGATTTTAACACATGGAGGTGAATTTGTATTTTATGTTGAGGATTTAAGAACATAAGAACAGCTGAGGATTTAAGAACATAAGAACATAAGAAAATAAGGAGTCTGCAATAGGCCGGTTGGCCTGTGCATGACAGCTCCTGTCGAGAGTTACTACCACTCTCTATCATCCATGAATCTATCTAGCCTCCCTTTGAAACTTTCCAGAGTTCCCGCACTTTCTACAAAGTTGCTAAGCTTGTTCCACTCGTCCACCACCCTATTTGTGAACCAGTTTCTTCCTATCTCCCTCCCAAACCTAAACTTATCCAACTTGAATCCGTTGCTCCGAGTCCTATCCTGCTCGGATATTATAAGAACTTTATCTATATCCCCTTTATTGATTCCTTTCACCCACTTAAATACTTCTATCATATCTCCCCGCACTCTTCGTCTTTCTAGGGAATGCAAGTTAAGTTTCTGTAACCTATCCTGATATGGAAGGTTTCTAAGTCCCGGAATCATTTTTGTCATTCTTCGCTGCACCGACTCTAGTGAATTTATAGCCATTCTATAATAGGGGCACCAGAACTGAACCGCATAATCGAGGTGCGGCCTGATTTGTTAAAGGGAAGATCTGGTGGACGGGGATAATTGTCTGGTTGTGATGGACACGGCTCACCTAACCTAACCCAATCTAACCTAACCCAGCCCAACCTAACCCAACCTAACCCAACCCAACCTAACCTAACCCCTATATATGTGTGAGATAAGGTTCTGATTCAAGAACAAGATGCACAAGTTCGAATCCAAATTGAGCTGTAGGGTTTGTTGACTAATTCGGGGCTTCACATTCATAAAACTCTCAAATGGGATACGACTAAACCCGAAGCCCCATCTTCCGTCGGTCGGTCGTTGGTGTCAGGTCAAAGTTCAGTTTGTAGTTCACCTCCTGTGATATGTCATTTATCGAAACGAAACATGAGGTTAACGTGAAAACAAAACCTCGAAGCAACACGTATAAACAGGGTCGAGTTTTCATCGGATTTTACGTCATGAAATTTTCCATCTTGAGAGAGAGAGAGAGAGAGAGATTGATTGATTGATTCCGATGCTGAAATTAACACTAAAATTTTATACTGTAAATGAGATAAATGCAGGTAAGGTTGGCGTATGGAATTATTGAAGGACGATCACAGAAATGTTTTACCTGTTTCCTGTGATGTAAGTCCAAAATGGTGTTAATTGTCATGGGTTTATACGTCCAAAATGTTCTTCATATCGTAGGGTTTTACATCCAAATATGCCATCCAAGTCCATATGTCCATTCATCCAGTTAGCTGTTTATCCATCCACCGATTCACCCACCTACACATCTCTCATCCCATTCAGTCACCCATCTACCCATCTATCCTCCCATTCAGTCTCCCATCCATCCATCCATCCATCCATCCATCCATCCATCCATCCTTCCATCCATCACACGAGGAATAGAATGACCCACTTATAATTTTTCTCTTTCCTGCTGCACTAAGGATCAACCACCCAGAGTGGTATGGCTACCCTGAGTAAGTACACTCTGTATTCCTCCTTTACTCGATTGTGGGTGTAGGTGGTGGGTAGTGTGTGTTTGTGGGTGTAGAACGTGGATAGTACGTTTGTTTGTGGGTGTAGGGCGTGGATAGTAGGTTTGTTTGTGGGTGTAGGGCGTGGATAGTAGGTTTGTTTGTGGGTGTAGGGCATGGATAGTAGGTTTGTTTGTGGGTGTAGGGCGTGGATAGTAGGTTTGTTTGTGGGGGTGGGGCGTGGATAGTAGGTTTGTTTGTGGGTGTGGGGCGTGGATAGTAGGTGTGTTTGTGGGGCATGGATGGTAGGTTTGTTTGTGGGTGTAGGGAGTGGATAGTAGGTTTCTTTGTGGGTGTAGGGCGTGGATAGTAGGTTTGTTTATGGGTTTGGGGCGTGGATAGTAGGTTTGTTTGTGGGTGTTGGGCGTGGATAGTAGGTTTGTTTGTGAGGGTAGGGCGTGGATAGTAGATTTGTTTGTGGATGTAGAGCGTGGATAGTAGGTTTGTTTGTGGGTGTAGAGCGTGGATAGTAGGTTTGTTTGTGGGTGTAGGGCGTGGATAGTAGGTTTGTTTGTGGGTGTAGGGCGTGGATAGTAGGTTTGTTTGTGGGTGTAGGGCGGGGATAGTAGGTTTGTTTGTGGGTGTAGGGCGTGGATAGTAGGTTTGTTTGTGGGTGTGGGGCGTGGATAGTAGGTTTGTTTGTGGGTGTGGGGCGTGGATAGTAGGTTTGTTTATGGGTGTGGGGCGTGGATAGTAGGTTTGTTTGTAGGTGTAGGGCGTGGATAGTAGGTTTGTTTGTGGGTGTAGGGGCAGTGGATAGTAGGTTTGTTTGTGGGTGCTGGGGCCTGGATGGTGGGGTTTGTTTGTGGGTGTAGGCGTGGATAGTGGGTTTGTTTGTGGGTGGGGCATGGATAGTAGGTTTTGTTTGTTAGATTGGCATGGGGCGTGGATAGTAGGTTTGTTTGTGGGTGTAGGGCGTGGATAGTAGGTTTGTTTGTGGGTGTGGGGCGTGGATAGTAGGTTTGTTTGTGGGTGTGGGGCGTGGATAGTGGGTTTGTTTGTGGGTGTGGGGCGTGGATAGTAGGTGTGTTTGTGGGTGTAGAGCGTGGATAGTAGGTATGTTTGTGGGTGTAGAGCGTGGATAGTAGGCATGTTTGTGGGTGTAGGGCGTGGATAATAGATATGTTTGTGGGTGTAGGGAGTGGATAGTAGGTTTGTTTGTGGGTGTTTGGGAGTGGATAGTAGGTATGTTTGTGGGTGTAGATACATACATTGTTAAGAGGAATAAATCAAAATGGGAAGAAGATTAAGATAAATATACTGATGATTAATGGTACAGGTGAGTTAATAAAATTGATATAAATAGATAAATACAGTAGATAGATAGATAGATAGATAGATAGATACAGTAGATAGATAGATAGATAGATGTATGATTTTGTATACCGCAAGAGTAACTAAATATTCCTGTACCTGTATTTTCGCTCAGTTACAAAATACACAGGATTATAAATATGAGTATGCACATTGCACATCAGGTGTTACAGTCAGTGGTAATATTTTGTAATACTCTTAAGTGAAGAGGTAACAGAGGAAATAGACGGATACTAACGGAGAGTTTTTTTAGAATTAGACAGACATTCAGACAGTAAAACTTCTTCCGACAATACAAATTTTGACGGTGGAATTTATACACGAGAGTGTATGGATAATTATGATGAGCTGAATTATGACATCTACGTCTGATAATCAGTTGTTTAGAATGGATTATTATTATTTTTGTTGAGTTATTTAACAGTTCGAGAAAAGGTTTATTATGGTACTATGTCCTATTATCACACAAAGTCAAAATTTTAGTAAAATAACCAATTATACTGTATTATTTTAGACAATACATAAGTACATAAGAACATAAGAATGGAGGAAACTGCAGCGGGCCTATTGGCCTATACTGGGCAGTCCCGTTTACACCCAACCCCTATTGCTCATATGAGCATCCAACCTATGTTTGAAGCAATTCAGCGTATTCGAGTTAATGATGATATTTGGTAACTTGTTTCATTCATCCACTACTCTGTTTCCAAACCAGTGTTTACCTATTTCACGCCTAAATCTAAATTTGTCTAATTTAAAACCATTGTTACGAGTTCGCTCCTGGTTGGATAGTTTGAGTACCTTTGTAATGTCACCTTTGTTTAGCCCTGCCTTCCACTTATACACCTCTATCAGGTCGCCCCTCGCTCTACGTCTCTCAAGGAGTGCAAATTAAGAAGCTTTAACCTGTCTCTATACTCAAGGTTCCTAATGCCCGGGATTAGTCTTGTCATTCTCCTCTGAATTCTTTCCAAGGATTCTATATCCATTCTGTAATACGGTGACCAGAACTGAACTGCGTAATCCAGGTGTGGTCTCACAAGAGCAAGATACAGTTTTAGGATGGCCTCGCTAGTCTTGTAACTAACACTCCTTTGTATGAACCGTGCTTTATTAGCCTTGTTACGAGCAAAAACACATTGTTTATGGCTTAAGGTTCCTACTTATCATTACTCTAAATCTCTCTCGCAGTCGGATTTCTCCTAGCATCGTTGTTCATCTGGTATCTGGTTTCCCTGTTTGTCTCTATACTGGTACTTGACATTTGTAGGCATTGATTTCATCTGCCATTTTTCAGACCATTCGAAAAATTTGTTTAGATCTTCCTGTAGTTTTGCCAGTCCTCGTCAGATTTGATAACACGTCTATTTCAGTGTCATCGCTTAAAATTTACTTATGTTGCTGTCAATGCCGATATCTATGTCGTTTATGTATATAATAAGTAATAGTGGTCCAAGTACTG
This sequence comes from Homarus americanus, assembly GCF_018991925.1. Classification (NCBI taxonomy): domain Eukaryota; kingdom Metazoa; phylum Arthropoda; class Malacostraca; order Decapoda; family Nephropidae; genus Homarus; species Homarus americanus. The sequence continues at coordinate 8,370 of NW_024738264.1, forward strand.
AGCCTTGGGGAACTCCACTTGTGACGTTGCTCCAATGGGACTTAGTGCCGTTAATGCTCACTCGCTGTTTCCTGTCCTGTAACCACGCCCTAATCCATTTAAGGATGTCACCTTTGATGCCATGAGCTTCTACCTTTCTAATTAGTCTTTCGTGGGGGACTCTGTCGAAGGCATTGCTAAAGTCGAGATAAACCACATCATAATTGTGCCCCTCGTCCACAGATTCGAAAACTGATGAAAAGAATGTTAATAGTTTAGTTAGGCAAGAACGTCCGCTTGTGAAGCCATGCTGGGAATCATTGATCAATCGGTGCTTCTCCAGGTGATTTCGAATAGAGTTTGAAATGATTGCTTCCAGTAATTTGCCTACTATTGATGTTAGACTGATTGGGCTGTAGTTAGAGGATAGTGATCTATCCCCCTTCTTGAAAATCGGTATTACATTCGCTATCCTCCAGGATTCTGGTACTACACCTGTTTTTAAGGACATGTTAAACAACTTTGCTAAGGGCATACTAAGCTCTTCCTTGCATTCCTTTAATACTCTGGCAAATATCTCATCAGGACCAGGTGACTTATTAGGCTTTAGTTTGTCTATTTGCTTACTAACATCGTTACTAGTCACTACTATCTCACTTAATTTGTTTTCTTCACTATCTCTGAATAGAGTCGGTTCCTCGGGTATTCCCTGGACATGCTGGATAATATACCATCTACTTAAGGAGGTGATGTAGGTAAGGTAGATTGATATTTTAACATTAATTTACTCAGGTTTTTCTTAGTATCGGATTTTTTTTTTATTTTTTATTCTGACAATATATAATGCAAGCAGCGTTCACATGTTGTCAACCGCCCCCAAGTGTACAAGAAGTTTGGACTGTAACTGTACCGTCAATAAGTGGATGTAACTGCACCGTCAATAAGTGGCTGTAACTGTACCGTCAATAAGTGGCTCTGTATTCTGAACACGGGGATCTCTACAGTATAACCTACGAGTATAACTGTGGTGAAAGAACTGCTTCCCCGCATTATGTTGAGGAAGATTCGTATACAAACTTTTTGCCCTGACTTCGTAGTAAAAAAAATCTTAGGCAAAATATATTGAATTTATTTTTAATGTTTATTTATTTATTGTTGTCGTTGGTGTTTTTGTTTTTTACCGGGATGTGTTATATTCACGAAAATGGAGTCAAGACAAATGTTGGACACGTTGATGTGAAGTAACACAGTAAATGATGTTGTTTGTGTTGCTGTGTTATTTATTTATTGTGTTTCTTATTCTTTTCTGTTTATTTTGTTTTATTTAGTTTTATTGTAGTAATTGTTATTCTTTTTTTTATTCTTACTAATGTTCATTTTACTGTTTATTCGTTTTCTTATTTTCATTTTATTGTTTAATAATTTTCCATTCATTCTTATTTATTTATCGCGTTGGTGTATTTCATTTATTTGCTATTCTCTTAGGTATTTCACATTTGCATTAATTAATCTTCAAATCATTGGTTGCTATTTTTATCATACTAGTTTAATGTTCACCTCAGCAGTCAACTGGCTTATGTCTAAACAATGTCTACCACTGTTTTAGCCAGACTTAGTTATGAGACTTGTAATTCAGTATCCATTACGTACCGTTTATCAGTGTAATTTGTGGTAAAGGACTGCCCAATGTAATTATATATATTGTCTTACTGAAAAAAATGCGGTGTAACCAAGATTAAGTTTATAGAGTTTGTATTTAAGGATTATTCTCCTATATTTCTCTTAGATTCTGAATATATTTTTGTTTTATTATTTCAGTGTATTGTAATGTGTAGTTAGTTACACTATAGATATATAATAATTGCTTTAAGTTTGGTTGGGAGTGTGGAAGGTGTTGTGGTGTGTGATGTACAGGTGTGTACAGGTGGTTGTTACACCTGACTTCGAGGCAGGTGTGTATAGGTGCCAGATACACCTATGGTTACAACACAGGTGTATCCGGCAGCAGTAGTAACAAAGGGGCTATATGGGCTCCGGCGGCCATGTCGTGACACCGGCCGGCAGAATCCCCCGGTGAAAAAGGGAAACAAGATGGCCGTCCCCATTCAATATGTAAACAACTCGACCTGAAATGTTGTTTATTGGACATTTTTCTCATTAGGGAGTCGAACCCTTGTTTTGAGTTGGTGTTCAACTACCGTGGCTGACGGCCATCACCTGTGATTCAACTGGTAGAATTAAGTGTAATAATAATAATAATAATAATAATAATGATAATAATTAACGGTTTATTGAAAGAGCTTGGCAGCCAGAAGGCTGAAAATATACAGTTATATATTTGGGGAATGGGTTTCGAATTACAAATAATATACAAGTAACATAAGTGATACAAATAAGATATATAATAACTAGATGGGGAAAAGCTCAAACTACAGTACATTTCAACATAGTGACAGTGCAAGAAGTAGTATTTACTGGGAGTGAATACACTGGTTTATTACAAGTTATTGATAATTTTTACAATGGTTGGGACTGGGCTGTTCTTATAGCGATCAGTTCGTGCACTTATGGGCTGGATGCGGTTGTGGTGTCAAACAGCAATTCTCGGGCTAGGGATCTCAGGTGGTAGTAGGAGCCGGTGTTGAGGATGGTGTAGAAGCTTCTTAGCAAATTTGCAGATGTGGTCGTGGTGATGGTCAGTGAGAGTCGAAAGGGTCAGTGTGTTGAGCGCTTCTTGATATGTGGAGTAGGAAGGGGAGAGAATAATCTTGCATGCCCTCTTTTGCACTTTTACTAGGTGGGCATCTTATCAAATGAACCCCTGTCCTAATGGGCCCTAGTCCTAATGGGCCCCAGTCCTATTGGGTCCCAGTTTTAATGGGCCCCAATTCTAATTAGTCACATTTCCAATGGTTCTCAGTCCTAATGAGCCTCAGTCCAAAGATACCACAGGCCTAATGGTTCCAGTCTTAATAGACCTCAGTCTTAATGAGTCCCAATCCTGACGGCTCTCAATACTAATGGGCCTCAGTCCTAATAGTTTAAGGTTGGGACCCATTAAGACTGGCTTCTATTTACCTTACAAGCACTGTGTTCTACCGTGTCATCCCGTGTGTGTGTGATTTCCCGTGTCAGGTGGTATAATACGCAGGTGAGTGGCTGCCAGGTAGAGTGGGTGAGGGTGGGCACCTTGATGCAGGGGAAGGTGAGTTCCTGATGCTGATTCACACCAGTGTCATGATGAGGTAATCTTATCACCTTATTAGTGTACGATGAGTGGGTGGGCGTGGTGTGGAGGGGTGGGGGCGCGTAAGGGGTAGGCAGCAAGGGGCGTGGTGTATGGTGGGGGAAGGGTAAGGGGCGTGTAGTGGTAGCTAAGTAGGCGTGTTGAGTTGGGCAAGAGGGAGGCGTGGTGGGTGTAGGGGCGTGTATAGGAGGCGGGAAGTGGTGATGGCGCGCGCCACTAATCACTCTGACCTTACTGAACACAACCCATTATACAGCATAATTCGTGTTGCTTCCATCAGCCTCACACAGTCAAACACACTATTTACATTTTCTCTTCACATATATTTTATTTTATTCGTTTCAAGTGGGACTCGAATTTCAGCCTTGGAGTCGAAGAGGAATTTTTTAGGAGAAGTTGAAAAGAAATCGTGTTTAGTTGAAGACGAATGTGTTCTTATATAAAAGTGAAGGAATTAACCAGACGTGTTTGATTGTTTGGGAGTCTCTATCTCTCACACTCGAGTCCAAGATGTCCCCCTTGAGGACGGTGTTCGTGTAGCGTCGTCAAACTCGCTATTGGTTTTTATTCAGCAGGAAGAGCTACACCCGCCACCTGGTGTTGGCCGTGTCTGGTGACCATCATATTAACAAGGCCGCTCTCTCGTGCCTTGTCCACACGCCACCCCCCACCTCCATATTGTACCGTTTTGTCCTGTATTAACGGTGGTGTTACTACAGGCAGCGTGGTGTGGGGGGAGGGCCGCTGCTTCACATTGTTCAGTCTTTGACGTGTAACACAAAACGTGAGATGTTGTGGTCCTTCACTACCTCACAACACACACACATCTCCTAGTTACCACATGCTGTTGTTATTAAAGCTCCACCAATGAGTAAGCGTCGCTGTCTCGTCCTTTGCTCCGCCGACCATTACAGTGTGTAGCTGTAGGACTCGCCGCCGTGTTTGTTTCATGTAGCGACAATAAACTCCCGGAAATAGAATCACTATACCCAACCTGATCTAATTAAGGACACGTTAGGCTTTGTAAGATAGTTTAGTTTGAAGTGTTGTGAATCTCCGTGGGTGTTATAGATTCACTTGGTATACTACATGTGTAAAGTCAGGATATATACAATGTGTGTTGATTTTTCTACCCGTGTGTTAAATATTTTTGTGGGGAGGGGGAGGTATTTTCCTGTCGGTTTCCACTCTAGCTTTCCACCAATGTTATTTCACCCTTCTAGATTTCTATACCCTTTGATCCACCTTACCTAAGAGTGGAATGAGATAAATAGAATTGGTGGAGTGGAATGTCTGTATAATTGATGTCAGGATCCAACTCTGCCCTGGACGACACAGGATTGATCGTCACTGGTGTTGTAAGACTGTACAGAAAACCGCCTCTTGTGTTGTTCCCACGTATTAAAGAGCGATGAAGGTAAACTGAACAAGCACGCTGGGCAATGCTCGTTGTTGTAGTGGAATACACACGAAACCCAGTCAGTTGAGGGTGTAAATCTTCGCCTGCCTCTGGAATGCACTACACACGCTATGCCAAAACTGAGATATACTCGGCATGTCAACACTGAGACACACATGCTATGCTAACAAACATATACTCACATAAACTATGCCAATATTAAGACACATACACTATGCGAAACACCGGCTGTGCCTAAACTAATGATTCCCCGCTCTACATGAACGCTGAGATAACAAGTTGACTTTTTTTATCGAGGAGGAGCCAAAGTCTTTCACGATAGTCACCGTCTTAGCTAAACTTGTTAACATGGTTAGCAACTTCTGGAAACATCTCGCTTAACCGAGTTATCAAGTTGTGAATAAGCTGACTCACAAAGGAGAAGTATTCCTCGACGAATTAATCTTACCAGCTTACAAGCTCTTTATTAATTAATGACAAGCGTTACACCTGTCCGCCATTCTAGGCCACGCCTCTCACCCCCCCCCTCCCCTTAAGTCAATAGCCTTCAAAAGCAGTGAAAGACGAAATTGGTTCTTATAATCATGACTGCTTTCTCGGGACATTGTGTATACAACACACTCTAAACTAAGCCTAGGTACCTTCTTAACCCCTCATAATCCGCCGATGGAAAGTCTGGGACTCTGACCATATTTTCATTATTTTTCCTTTCCAAATTTAGGGTAAACCTGATTTCTCTGTGATCACTGTTCCCAAGTTCTTCCCCTATTGTGATATCTCTGATAATATTTTCTTTATTTGTTCATACTAGGTCTAATATATTGTCACCTCTAGTAGGTTCTGTAATTAGTTGATTCAAAAAATTGTCCTGTACTGCGTCTAGGAAGTCTTCAGATTCATAGTCACCTACAATGTTGTCCCAGTCAATATTTCTGAAGTTGAAATCCCCCATAATGCATAGGTTGTTGTATATTGCTGCCCTACTCATTTCCTGCCATATGGGCTGAGTTGCTTCTTTCCCAAGACTTGGGGGCCGGTAAATCACTCCCATAATTAGTTTTCGCTTCTTTCTGCCATTTCTACCCATACAGACTCAGTTCCTATTTCTCCCTTTATTGTATTATTAATGCACCATTTTAATGTATCTCTGACGAAGAGTGCAACTCCTCCCCCCTTCCTACCTTCCCTGTCCTTGTGAAAAAGGTTGTACCCTTCTTTGTGTTACTCAGATAAAAAGTTCTTGCTCGCCAGATTCATCCAGGTTTAGGTGGCTACTATGACGTCTACATTCTCAGTACATACAACCGCTCTCAGCAAGTCTATTTTATTTCTAATGCTCCTACTGTTTGTATAGTACACATTTAAACCTACCCTTCCCTGGTCCTGTTTTACCCCTTGTTCTGAGTAACCAATTATACTCCCCTCTATCTACTGGCGAAACTTCCCCTTCGGAGTGACAATTTCACGCTCCAGACAAGTGTACCCCGTCACGACTGTACAGGTAGTCGTTGCCGTAGAATCGTCGCCAGTTATCAATGAACGCCCAACCATTGCTTACACAATGTTTTTTTTATTCCAGTCGGCAATTTATAGCAATTGCCTTGGACAGCCTTTCACCGCCAACTCCTCTTCTAGACGAGACACCACATACTATTGGGTTCCCTACCCTATCACTAATCTTCCCTAATGCCTCCCTATACCTGCTGAAAAGTTCCTCACTCCTAACCTTTCCTATGTCGTTGCCTCCTACTCTAAGACACACTACCGGATTGGTACTTCCCCTGACAAGACTCTATCTATCCTCTCAGTGAGTAGTGGGAGGACCAAGCTGGTGGTCAAGAAGCACTCAAAGGATACGACAACAACGACAACAACAGCTAAGTGTACCAACCCGTTCAGTCCCTTGATAGACGAATTGGACGTTAGTACAGTCAGGGGCAGGGATGACAAGGAAGGTATAAAAACTTTAATTGTTGGTGACTCACAGGTAAGGTACATGGACAGGGCCTTTTGTGGTAAAAACAAAAATAGGATGAGGGTGTGTTTGCCAGGGGCTGGGGTGGGGGATATAATTGACAGGATGGACAATATCTTGTCTGGTAATGGGAACAAACCCATTATCTGCCTCAGTGCAGGAGGCAATGATATTGGCTGGTGTAGGAGCGAGGAACTTCTTGATAAGTTCAAGGCAGCTATAGATCGTATTAGGACTAAGGGAGGGATCCCTATCATATGCGGTGTCCTGCCTAGAAGGAGAGTTGGCAGTGAATGGTTGTCAAGGGCAGTTGGTGTTAACGACCGTCTTGACAGATATTGCAAGTCAATATCAGTCCCATTCATTGACAACTGGGACAACTTCTATGGCAGAAGGGACCTTTATGCTAGGGATGGGGTGCACCTGTCTAGGGATGGAGTAGCAACCCTGGCTGGGGCTCTAGAGGGGGCAGTTCAAAAGATATCGAAGTCTTTAAACTGCTAAGAGAACATAGGAGCACGGGGGTGGAGGAGACTGCAGTGGGAGCGGGTAAACAAGGCGAAAGATTACAGGGAAATAGTGTTAGGAATGATGACAAAACTAAATTAGACAGGGAGTTTAAAACTAAGCGGTAAGGGAAGGACTCAGAACACGACTAACTTAAATGTATACTACGCGAACAGTAGAAGTATGAGAAACAAAATGGATGATATTAAGGCCTTGGTATGTACCGAAGAAATCGATATAATTGCATTCACTGAAACATGGATCAACCTAGACACACGTGAATTACCAGTCGAATACCAAATTGCGGGTTACAAACTGTTCCATACCGATAGGCAGACCAGGAAAGGAGGCGGAGTAGCAATCTATGTTAGGGATAATCTGAAGTGTGAAATAAATAAGGAAATAAAAACTGAGAGGAATACAGAAACAATTTGGATAGAATTAAGCGACGGTCGGGAAAAATTAATCACAGGGGTAATATATAGACCCCCCAATCTTGATAGCGTCAATGAGCGACTTATCTGGGATGAAATGCGCAGGGCTTCCATACACAACAAAGTCTGTATAGTAGGCGACTTTAACCTTGGCCAAATAGATTGGACTGTCCTTACGGGTAACTCAGAATCAGAGGATTTTCTCGAGACGATCCAGGACTGTTTCCTAAGTCAACATATAACCGAACCCACACGGGGTAATAATATACTGGATTTAGTTCTGACGAACAGAGAAAACCTCATTAGCAATGTCGAGGTAGGGAACGAACTTGCAAACAGCGATCACAAAGAAATTCGATTCCAGTTAGATTTTCAGGGCAGACGTAAGGAAAATTCCACTAAAGTACCAGATTTCAGAAGGGCAAACTTTGACAGTTTAAAGAGGCAGCTGAGAGAGGGGGTGTCGCGCTTGGCCGTGAACCTGACAGATGACACCGACCTGATAACGAGATCTGAGATTGCCGAGTTCCACGATAATTTAAATAGTGAGTTACTTAATGCACAAAGGCAGAACATACCATACAAAAAACTCAGATCAGACAACAATGACCCTAAATGGATAAATAATTATTTTTATAGAACATCATTGGCCAAAGGAAGGCTATAGGTAAAAGGATAAATCGTGGCGAAATTCACCTCCGGGACTATTATAGGGTATTGGCGAGTAGAGTTAAAACCGAGATAAGGAAAGCAAAGAGGAATAATGAGGTAAGGATAGCAAGGGAGGCGAAGACAAACCCCAAAGGATTCTACCAAATGTATCAAACTAAAACACGAGAAAAGATAAGACCAATACGGTCAGACTCCGGCGAGCTCACTGATAACGACGGAGAAATGAGCAATAATTTGAATAAATATTTTTCAACAGTTTTCACCACCGAAAATCTAAACATGATGCCCGAGGCACCGACTCTATTCAGAGATAGTGAAGAAAACAAATTAAGTGAAATAGTAGTGACTAGTAACGATGTTAGTAAGCAAATAGACAAACTAAAGCCTAATAAGTCACCTGGTCCCGATGAGATATTTGCCAGAGTATTAAAGGAATGTAAGGAAGAGCTTAGTATGCCCTCAGCAAAGTTGTTTAACATGTCATTAAAAACAGGTGTAGTACCAGAATCCTGGAGGACAGCGAATGTAATACCGATTTTCAAGAAGGGGGATAGATCACTATCCTCTAACTACAGCCCAATCAGTCTAACATCAATAGTAGGCAAATTACTGGAAGCAATCATTTTAAACTCTATTCGAAATCACCTGGAGAAGCACAGATTGATCAATGATTCCCAGCATGGCTTCACAAGCGGACGTTCTTGCCTAACTAATCTATTAACATTCTTTTCATCAGTTTTCGAATCGGTGGACGAGGGGCACAATTATGATGTGGTATATCTCGACTTTAGTAAAGCCTTCGACAGAGTCCCCCACGAAAGACTAATTAGAAAGGTAGAAGCTCATGGCATCAAAGGTGACATCCTTAAATGGATTAGAGCGTGGTTACAGGACAGGAAACAGCGAGTGAGCATTAACGGCACTAAGTCCCATTGGAGCAACGTCACAAGTGGAGTTCCCCAAGGCTCAGTACTTGGACCATTATTGTTTATTATATACATAAACGACATAGATATCGGCATAGACAGCAACATAAGTAAATTTGCTGATGACACTATAATAGGACGTGTTATCAAATCTGACGAGGACTGGGCAAAACTACAGGAAGATCTAAAAAAAATTTTCGAATGGTCTGAAAAATGGCAGATGAAATTCAATGTCGACAAATGTAAAGTACTCAGTATAGGAGATGTAAACAGGGAAACCAGATACAAGATGAACAACGATGCCATAGAGAAATCCGACTGCGAGAGAGATTTAGGAGTAATGATAAGTAGGAACCTTAAGCCAAGTAAACAATGTGTTTTTGCTCGTAACAAGGCTAATAAAGTACTTG
>NW_024738265.1:0-60272 GCF_018991925.1 Homarus americanus
AGAGAAGCTTTAGCTTCCCGTTAGCAAGAGGGTTTCACTAAGCTGCTCGAGACATGTGGGGTTGTGAGCCGAGGTAGAGGAGGGCTGATGCCCCAACGATCGTCCTGTCGTCAGCTGGGCACCCAGACGGCTAGATTCCCTCAAGAGATCCTTTGATACCCCGCTAAACAGTGACAGGCCTACACTGATCGGTCCAATGGCGACAATCGCCACCCTCAATCATCAACGGCAGTCTCAAACGGCAGTCAATCTCTCGCAGTCAAACTCCGGTCAAGTGGGTTCTGGCGGAAACCCTGAAATGAACTCACTGTTAGCTCTAGTTTACTTTACCACTGTCCTATCTAACCCTGTCTGAGATCGAATGAGACTTACTTGTTATACTGCAATAGTGCAACACAGGTGACTAGGCCACGTGGCTATTTCTGTGACGGACGCGCAGGGACGTCTTGTTTGTCTGAATGCTCCCCGTGACAGAGAGAGAGAGCCCGCCTCGTGTCCTCTCAAGGCGTTAGCTTAGGCCTACGTGACATATTTTCCGCCTAACTAATAACTCCTTGGGACACCCGTAACATTATTCAGACTGATAAACGATCTATAATAATTTCAAATTCAATAATAGTCCCTTAACTTCATGAATCGCATCATTATTAATTCGGCAAATTACATTTAATATCATATAGGCCTAGTTCCACAAACTCCCACTATGTGTGGGGAGCGCTCTCTTCCCTCAAACGACCTTGAACGCTCAGTATCGCTAATGGCGGGGCATTTGAAATTACTCTGAAATTTCTGAATATTACATATACACCTAGACCCCGACTTACGACTAAGTGGACTTACGACCGTCGGGACTTATGACCGCCGCAGATTTTTTATTAAAAAAAAAAAAAATAAATAAAAATAAAAAAATTTTCTTCAAATGACACACACATTTTCTATACCGAAATGTTTCCAGTTAATGTAGTCTCCATGTATAATTAGAAAATTATGGGGGCCCCATGTGCATTCAGCTGACTACATTAAAGGTAAGTGCTCATTCCTTATTATTTATTACTTTCACTGTACTGTATCCATTCCTCATTATTCATTACTTTTACTGTACTGTATTTCATTGTACAGTTGTACCCCACTTAACGCGGTCAATTGAACCCAGAGGGTCCCGCGTTAAGTGAAATCCGCGTTAAGTGAACAACAGAACATATGGGATTAATTCCAATAGAAACCGGCCCGACCCCCAAACTCCACTTTTTGAAGGCACATACCTATGTTGTAGTAAAAATAACATCTTAATTTTATGATGGTACATGCACACAATTAATACTTAAGAGAAATAGAGAAATACAGTCGCCAAGTTAATGTCCATTCAAATAATGGACTCAACCTTGCCTCCCCCCCTCTTCCAACCGCGCGGTCAGTCCCAACCCTCCCCCCCACCCCCCACCAATCCTCCCTTCCAGGGTTTTTAACAGGAATATTTTGAATATAAATGTCATATATTTTGCACAAAAGATAACATAGTTAATTTGAGAAAAATTTTTATCTAAAATTTGTATGTCTAATGCAAAAATATGATGTTTATATTCAAAATGATCATCAAATTATAAGAATTCCAGCAATGTAAATTATATTCAGACCGGGTAATTTGTATGGAAGTTAAGGGACAATTATAAAATTTAAAGTTATTGTGGATAGTTTCTCAGTCTAAATATGTTACGTGTGTCCCAAAGAAACTATTAGTACTACGCGAAAGATGACGTCATTGGGTGAAGGCTAGGCCAACACTGACCTAGTCTTAGTGAGCGGCCCTCATTGACCGAGACAGATATCTTACTGCGCGTTCCGCCAAGGAAATTGACCATGTGGCCTCATCCCTTCCCGTGCATGTTTCATCAGTGTTGCAAGTAAGTTTTATTTGATCTCAGACAGTGTTTAGATAGGGTGGAGAAAAAGTTAACAGGAACTAACAGTGTTCTTTTGCAGGGTTCAGAGAACCCTCTCGGTCGGTCAGTGGGTGATTGGTCACTGGTTAGCGGTCGTATAGCTGGAACGCACGAGGTGAACGGGTGTCCCTGACGACTAACTACGTGGGACCAGCGTCCGCACTTTGGTCGGTGGTCGTTCTGGGTCAACAAATCTCCCCACCTTGGTTCACACAACACCACATCTCTTCAGTCAGTCAGTGAAAAATCTTACTAACGGGAAAATAGAACCCCTCCCTCAGCTGGGCAGGGTTCACCTGCTGATGGTCACTCTCTTCCTGTTCATGAAGTACTGAGAGTAAACTGAGTGCAGACTGAGTGAATGAAAGGTCACACACTGAGACCATGAGTCTAGTGGTCACATAGAGACATTTATCTCCCCAGTATTGGATGTATGTGATCGAATTAACCAAGTTCAGGTGTGTAATCAATGCTCCTCATGGTTGATTGCACACGTGGGACATAGAGGTTCCTCTTCAAAGTTGGTGAAAGGCTGTTAGTACCTCAAAAGTACGGGTGCATTCGGAACCTATGGGTGAAGCATGTTACGGGTGTTGGTGGAGAAAAACATTCATGACTCCTGAAATCTAGAGAGAGTAATGGAAAAACAGCGGAGCACCCGCCTGCCTGACGGGTCCTGAGTGATTTTCTCAGTTTCTTGTAAATGCCTGCCCCTTGGCAGGTTAGTAGTTATGACCTTCGGGTTCTGGGTAGTTAGGACAGTTAGAATTATAGTACTTTGTGGGTCATGCCAGACAGGCTATGAGTGATCCATGTGATACAACAAGAGGCCCAGTAACTATTGGAACTTCATATCTAACATTCAGAAAGCCAATATTCCCTACAGGGGACATCTTAAAACTAATGAGGCAAAACAATCCAGCATACAGTCATTTCTGTTACAACGTGTGTTTTGTCAACGCGAATTGGTTATAATGCGATTGATGACTAGAAGAACGATATTTGTAAAACGCGAAAGCGTGTTGGCTGTAACGTGATTCCACTCGAACGTTTTAAGTGTACTGTCGCTTGGCTCAGGGTTATTGCAAGAAAAAGAATATCAACTTAAAGATTCTCCTCATTTTAGATAATGTGCCAAGCCGCCCTCCCACCAATGCTGAGCTTTCTGACAATATCAAAATGCTCTTTCTACCTCCAAATACAACATCTCTCCTTCAACCAATGGATCAAGGAGTAATAGCAGCCTTCAAAGCCTATTATTTGAGACGTACATTTAAGAAACTTATTGCAGGTACTGAGGAAGGAGATGATAAGGCCAGTGTTCTTCAGTTTTGGGAAAGTTTCAACATCAAGCATGCAATTGACATCATTGTGGAGGCCTGGGGTGATGTAAGTAAGGACTGCTTGAATGGAGTTTGGCGGAAGCTTCTCCCAGAATTCATTCATGATTTTAAAGGCTTTGATGCATCAGAGGAGCTCCCAAAAATAAAAGAAAATTGCGTTTCTCTTGCAAAGCAAGTTGGCTTTGCTGAAGTGGAAAGTGCTGGTGTTGAGGAACTGATCAAGTCCCACTGTGAAGACCTCTCTACAGCTGATCTACAACAACTTGTTGCTGCTGGGGAAACTGAAGATGCCAAAGATGATGAAGGCCAGGATGCAGAACCACGAGAGCTTCCTACTTCTCTTTTGTCTTCTATCCTGAGGGAAGTTGATACGCAGTTGCAGCTCTTGGAAGACAATGGCTACAATGCAGAATGGAGCAGGATTGTAGTTCGTGGTGTTAAATCTTTTTTGGCACCTTATGAACAGCTTGTGTGTGAAAGACGGCAAAGCAGCAAACATTAGACGTCTTTTTTAAGTCAACCCCCAAGAAACAGTCTGAAGACACTGAACCACAGCCATCCACTTCTGGAATTAGACGTTTTTTTCGTCCCTCCCATGCATCCAAAACTGTACCTGATGATGATGATACTGATGATGACGATGACAACTTTCAACTCCTGTCTGCATGACTCCTCAACCTCAAAATCACCCTTCTCCCCCATTAAGTTATATTCATATTTTTTCAAGGTAAATTGTTACATTTACTGTATGATTTCATTATTAGATATGAATGTAACATTTATTTAGACTGTGCTATCCTTTGTGTTAGGCTAACTACTAATTTTTTTTCAGTTTCAAGTAATCTGCACCTAACCCTGTTTTCTCCATAAGCCCTGTTATTTCTATTGCGCGAATTTCTACAACGCGAGGTTTTACAAGAACACAACTATCGCGTTGTAGCAGAATTGACTGTACTTCATAGGAGACCTTGTAGTGGATATTTCCCCTACAACTACAACTGCCGTTTGTCGCTGACTAGCCAACCCCTTTTCAAATTCCCCAGCCAACGCCTAACATGCGAAGGTCAACTATCAAGCCACGCCTACCTCTGCTATATAAGACCTCACCTCGCCGTGACCTGCCCCTTCTTCTACCTACAGCCACACAGCAAGCAACACCTCCTCTGAGCACGCTCACGAACCAGCTCTCTCTACTCCACGCTTGTAACCACGCTGCCACTTCCCAGCACCAAGCTGCCCTGTACATCCAATACAATATGTATACAGAGAACACATTGTGAGTTTCCTTTCTCCAACCCATCCTGAGTGTGAGACAACATCACGAAACCCCACAAATGGTGACCCCGGAGAATTGCACTCGCACAGGATGGAGGAGAAACTGATCACTCTCCCAGTCTTCAATCACAACATTGAAGACTGGCTCATCCACACTGAGGCAGCTCTCATCGGCTCTACAGCTACAGTCCCTACACCGCAGGTTAGACACCCTAGAGCAGCTCTGCTCCTCCAAGCATGCAGCTGCTCCTCTTCCTGCCCCAAGCACCACGTTCTACCGACCCCAACACACCAGTCCTGCCTCAGACGCCGCCCCCAGCCCACAGTACAGTGTATCTACCCCCTGTTGGTACCATCAACGTTTTGGTGCTAACGCTAGAGGCTGTGAGGCTCCCTGCAACTACACGGTGAAGTGACATCGATGGAGACGGGTAGGCGCCATAGCCTCCATCACAGGCCTTACTTCTGACCTTGACCACTTCACTCCTGCTGCCCGTCACGACCTACTACAAACACGACGTCAGGCGGTTTCTGCATTCAAGGCTACTGCTCCACGCCAGCCTTCCCACCGCCCTGAACACATTCATCCCGCACCTCCTCCGCCAGTCTGCCCACCATTACCCCTTGCAGCCCCACCTCGCCCACATTTCTAGGCACCCTCTTTTCTTCCTCAGGTACCCACTGCGCCTGTCTTGCACCCTGCTGCTGTCATGGACTCTCCTCCTGACGCGGCCCCTGCTCCTGACGCGGACCCAGACACCCCACCCGGCGCCACTGAGGACTGTGTACCTCCCGCGAGAGAAACACCACATTCCTTGCCTGTACAACCTCCTCTCATCCACAACCCTCCTTCTCCCTCTGCTTCTCCCACAGATCTCGTGTCTCTAGACAAAGTTGTCTCCTATAGCGGCCGGCTCATCCACACCCTCGCCCGTTATGTCTCACATGTGGAATAAAACCCTGCCGACAACAAGTCTCCTGCACCACCCATTATGTCTCACATGTGGGATACAACCCTGCAGACAACAAGTCTCCTGCACCGCCTGGAGGGAAGGGGGAGTATTGTAGTGGATATTTCCCCTACAACTACAACTGCTGACCAGCCGACCCCTTTTCGAATTCCCCAGCCAATGCCTCGTGGTCTAAGGTTGGCTACTAGCGCCGCCTAACATAGCGGAGGTCAACTATCAAGCCACGCCTACCTCCGCTATATAAGACCTCACCTCGCCGTGACCTGCCCCTTCTTCGACCTACAGCCACGCAGCAAGCAACACCTCCTCTGAGCACGCTCCCGAACCAACTCTCTTTTCTCCACGCTTGTAACCACACTGTCACTTCCCAGCACCAAGCTGCACTGTACATCAAATACAATATGTATACAGAGAGCTCAGTGTGAGTTTCCTTTCTCCAACCCGTCCAGAGTGTGAGACAACATCACGAAACCCCACAACCTCAAAGTTAAACACACAACCTTAGGACACAATAATAGAAACCCAGGAGGAAAAATCCTCCATGCTCTAATCGAACACGGGACAATAACACACCTCAGGCCCGACCTCGAAACTTACGTATCAGCCGGTAGCTCTGGAAAACCAGACATTGTTTTAACCAATAGGCATCACCATCTAAGCGTACATCTAAAGGCTGGACCCACAGCAACCATTGATCATCTACTCATAATAGCAACTCTAGCCACATTCCCGATACAAATTCCATCAATCCCAAGGTTTTCACTCAATAGAGCAAATTGGGAAAAATTTAAATCGGATCTTAGCAACAACGAACCAACACTACTACACAACAAAGACACAACAGAGATTGACAAAACACTGGATACATGGTACAATGAAGTAATAACAGCAATGAAAAACAACATCCCAAAAACAACATTACCACATGCACAATTAACATATGAAGAGAAAATGATCCAAACTAGATTCACCAATCTATATGAATGCACCAAAACACACGGGTGGAACGATGACAACAGAATATCATACAAGAATTTATAAGAAGAACTGAAAGTCATAAGCAAGAACAAACATAATGAAAACTGGAACAAGTTGATCAATGACACACAAGCAGACTACAGAAACCCAAAAGCATTCTGGAAAAAAATAAAAAACTTAATGGGAACTAACTCGGAAGAAATTAGCTACATAAAGGACAAAGACGGAAGAAAAGCAACAGAACCACACGATAAAGAACCAATATTTAGAGAATACTGAAAGACATATTCAGAATCAAAGACGAAGACAATAGAAGCTTCTGCCACGAAACAGAACAGGCAACTAGAACATATTTGAGCCAGAACACAGAGAAATGGAAACCTACTAGAAAAATCAACCTCAATTCATTAAATATTAATAACCCAATAATTGCTCCATTAACCCAAAATGATATTGAAAAACAAGAGCAAGCTTTAAGAACAAAGCACCTGGCATAAGCCAAATTAATAAAATCATACTACAAAATATTTCTGAGTCAATGATCGAACGGCTTAAAAATATATATAATGCCTCACTTGCAACTGGGTTCTTCCCTACCAAATCTAAAATAGCCAAAATCAGGCTCATCCCAAAAGCAGGCAAGAACCATACCCAAGCAGAGAACTACAGACCTATCTCACGACTGGAAACACACTGTAAAATATCGGAAAAAATTGTCAACCACAGACTCAGAAATTATCTAGACCAAGAACAGCAAATATAACCCGAGACAACACGACTTTCGGAAAATCGAGGAACCAACACAGCAATAGCACTAATATACGAATCAATTGCAAATGCTGCAAGCAACAGAGACCAATGTAAGATAATTCTGAGAGATGTATCAAAAGCATTTGATAAAGTCTGGCATAAAGGACTGAAGTTGAAAATAAAAAACTGGACATGCTTCCCAATATCACAACACTACTATGCAATTTTTTAGACAATAGAAAGGCCATATTAATCATCAACAACCATCTAGGACAAACTTTCAACCTTCACAGTGGAGTTCCCCAAGGCAGTAATATATCGCCGACATTATACACTTTATACACAGCAGACATGCCACAACCACGGCAATCAGAATACAGTATATAGCATATGCAGATGATGTCACATAGATAGTCAGGTACCCAGGAAAATCCAAACAAATGATGGCCATTAGAACAAGCAGAGAAATAGAGATAATAAATAACTATGAACGAAAATGGAAGATAAAAACCATTGTCCAAAAACTCAAAATAATTCACATCGCAAAAACAAATTCCTACCATATTATTGTCAATAACCAACAAATGCCATATGCTGCCAACGGAAAAATATTAGGACTCAAGACAACCAGAAACGGAATAATCCCCCACATCAATGAAAGAATAGCAATAGCAACATCACAACTTACAAGGCTTGGAAGATTCTGCCAATTAAACACCAACACACAACTGCACCTATACAAAGCACTGATCAGACCACACTTAGAATACCCTCCGATACCTCTGAACACAATCACAAGAACAAACAATCTTAAATTTCAAGCAGTGCAAAGTATAGCCCCTTACAAGAGCGGCAAAGCACAGACCACCATACACACAAACAGTACAAGACATACACACAGAACACAGTATAGACCCACGCAACACCAGAATACACACCCAAGCAAATGCAATATGGGAAAAAATCCATCAAGAACAGGATCCCATACTAAACCAACTAAATGAGGAAAACAACAACACATCGCATAGAGCCATAGATGGTGGCCTAGAAGCATAAAAGCCGATAACGAAGAACCAGAGCCTCTATATACACAATAAAAAAGAACCAACAAGGACCTGGAGGGACCCCACAAACAAACAAAGACCTCAAAAGATCACAAACACCCACAATAAAAACTAGAAACGAAAAAGATGGGGATCATCCCTCCAGTGCCACAAGGACCTGCAGGGACCCCCCCCCCCTAACATAATATGCCTCAAGAAAACATCAAATAGAACAACTTAGCTTAGCTTGGCTGAGACCGGCCTTTCCTAGCCGCAAGAGTCCTCTAATGCAGCACTGTTGACGGAAGACAAAACCTCGTCTCCACAAGGTGGATAGCCCACCTGCTGTCAACCTTCACCTATATTTCCCACTTCTGAACTTTACCTTGCACTGTACCCTTCTTGCACCCTCAGAGCTAATGCTCTTGTAGTGGAAGTCTCCCCTACAAACGCTGTTTGTCGCTGCGTAGCCGACCCCACGAATTCCCCAGTGTATGCCTCGTGGTCTAGGTCAACCAGCGCCGCCCACGGAGCGGGATTCAACTACTAAGCCACGCCAACCCCCGCTATTTGAGACCTGACCTCGTGGTGATCTCTCTCTTTTCTACCTACACCAACCAGCCAGCAACACCTCCGCCTACCTGCACCACCCACTACTCCACAACGACACCATCTCACGACCGTAAGGTTTATAACGCATTAGTCTGTTCTCCCCACTGGCGGTGTGAGTGACCCACATCACAGCTGGAGAGCAACTATTGTGCGATATTCCAAACGTGGTTTGAGCTCTTTTGCCTATTCTCCTATTTTTCTTTTGTTTTTTTAGTTCTGGCCTAAGGACCTGCACCCTAAAAAGTGTATTCGTCCCGAAGTCCCCCCTGCAACTGTTCACCTCCCTCCCAGGAGATTGTGAGCACGGAAGGGGGTCGGAACAAGCACCCATCCCTCATCCTTCCCTAACAGGTGTGATATACTCCCGCAAGAATGGACGGACGGATCTCTCTACCAACCTTCAACCACAACATAGAGGACTGGTTAGTTCATGTCGAAGCAGCTGTCATCGGCTCTACAGCTACAGACGGGCAAAAGTACGGCGCCCTGCTCTGCTCCTTGCCCACTGAAGTCGCCACACAAGTCTCACAGACCATCTCCAACCCTCCAGAGAACAACAAATTCGCCACTCTGCGGGATGCCTTAAAAACGCATTACCAACGGACCCGCTCCAATCTCCTGCAGAACCTATCTTCCATCTCCCTTGGAAACTCAACTCCGGGATTTCTCTGGGAAGAGATGTGCAGGTTGAACTCCCGGTACACAGACAGACTTCCTGACTCTATCCTGCGCCAGCTTCACGCACAAAAGCTACCCACAGAAGTACGCAACATCCTGTCCGCAGTAGATTACTCTACGACACCAGAACTATATGCAACCGCGGCGGACAGAATTTTCAACGAGTGCGCTGCTGCACCCCTTGCTACCACGGTCACACCAGTACCTACCACCGAACTTGTAAGCCGGGTCAACACCCCTCAGCCGAGCAATACCTCACAAGACATCAAGGACCTGTTGCAAACCTTGAACCGCAGGATGGACACCATTGAGCAGTTCTGCTCCTCCATACCCGCTGCTGTGCCAGTTCCTGACTCACGCACCACGCCCTACAAGTTCCGACGCACAGCAGACAGCCCCCAGCACAACAAATATACCCTCTGCTGGTATCACCAGACTTTCGGCCGCAATGCTCGAAACTGTGAGCCCTATTGCACCTATTCGGGAAACGGCAACACAGGAGGCTGGTAGACGCCTCAGCCTCCGTCCCTTCAGGTGTCTCATTACTGCACGTCACTGACCGCACCTCTGGCAAGAAGTTCCTCATCGACACAGGTTCATCGGTCAGCCTCATCCCTCCCTCACTACAAGACAAGTCAAAGCAACCCTCTTATGACCTGTTCGCTGCCAACGGTACCTCCATCGCCTCCTACGGCGTACGCACCCTCGCCTTAGACCTCGGTCTACCCAAGACTCTGCGTTGGTTATTCGTGATAGCAGACGTGTCTCAACCCATCCTTGGTTTCGACTTCCTCACCTTCCACAAGCTCGGCGTCAAACCAAGTCATCTATGCCTCATCTATGAACCTACAGCACGCAAGATCCAGGGTTCTCGTGCCAGACACACCGACACTATCACCTGTCTTGCGTCTTCCAACGAGTTCTCCTCCCTGCTCGACGAATTCAAGGAGCTTTTCTCACCCCGAGTCTCCCTACCCCCCCCCACCTACATCGGGAATTTTCCACCACATCGAAACCAAAGGACCACCAGTCTTTTCACGCCCTCGCCGCCTGTGCCCTGAGCTCCTGAACACAGCCAAAGTAGAATTCAACAAACTACTGCAAGACGGCATCATTCGCCCTTCAAGGAGTCCCTGGGCATCGCCTTTTCACATGGTTCCTAAGCAAACACCCGGCGAGTGGAGGGTGTGTGGCGACTACAGAGCCCTGAATCTCGTCACCAAACCTGACAGGTACCCTATTCCGCATGTCCAGGACTTTCACCACAAACTTCATGGCAAGACTATCTTCTCGAAGATCGACCTGGAGCGTGCCTTCCACCAGATCCCAGTAGCACCTGCAGATACCCAGAAGACAGCCATCACCACTCCGTTTGGACTCTTCGAGTACACTTTCATGAGTTTTGGCTTACGCAATGCAGCACAGACTTTCCAGAGGTACATGGACCATATGCTTCGCGACCTCGATTTTGTCACCGTCTACATTGACGACATCCTCGTCGCATCTTCGACGCCTGCCAAGCACCGCCACCACCTACAACTCCTTCTCCAACGCCTGCAGAACAACAACATGAAAGTTCATCCTGCTAAGTGCGTCTTTGGAACCTCGGCCATCGATTTCCTCGGTCACAGAGTCTCGCCCAGTGGCATACAACCCCTACCACAGAAGATAACTGCGATTAGGGAGTTCCCCAAACCTGAAACGGCGAAGAAACTCCGAGAATTCCTGGGTTTAGTCAACTACTACCACCGCTTCATTGACAAAGCTGCCACCGTCCTAGCCCCCCTACACGACCTTCTCAAGGGACGCCCAAAGAAGTCTCACAAGTCTCTCGTGTGGACTCAAGAGGCTGCCACGGCATTCACCACTATCAAACAGCACATTACACGCCTCACCCTCCTGGCCCACCCCGCACCTAACGCCCGGACCACTCTCACAACAGACGCTTCTTCTACTGCAGTGGGCGCCGTCTTACAGCAGGAGATCAACGGAATTCTCATGCCCGTTGCTTTCTTCTCACAACGGCTTCAACCACCACACCTCAAGTACAGCGCCTTTGATCGAGAACTCCTGGCCATATACCTGGCTGTCAAACATTTCCAGCACTTCCTCGAGGCCCGTCAGTTCACCATCTTCACTGATCACATGCCCCTCGTCCACGCCTTCGCTTCAGCTTCCCAGTCACATACACCTCGTGTCCTGCGCCACTTGGCTTACATCTCGGAGTTCTCCAGCGACGTCCAACACATTAAAGGCAGCCACAACGAGATCGCCGACGCCCTCTCTCGTTGTATATCCAACATTCTTCCCTCATCACCACCCATTGATTATGGGCAGCTAGCTGCGGCTCAAGAGAAAGACGAAGACCTGGCAGCATACAAGACATCCCCCTCAGGCCTCACACTCCAAGAACTCCCTGTTCCTGGCACAAAGATAAAATTGTGGTGCGACGTATCCTGTGGGCAGCCTAGACCGTTCGTGCCTCACGTCCACCGCCGCGCTGTTTTCGACCGCATCCATGGTCTCAGCCACCCGGGTGTGCGGGCCTCCCAGCGCCTCCTCACGCAACGTGTCGTCTGGCCCGGCATCAAGTCTGATACTAAGAAATGGGCTGCCCAGTGCCTGGCCTGCCAGTCCTCCAAAATACATCATCACATACGGGCCCCCTTACAAACCTTCCCTATTCCCAAAGGACGTTTTCAAGTAGTACACCTCGACATCGTGGGACCTCTTCCATCATCCTACGGTAGCACCTACATCTTCACCTGCATCGACCGTTTCACCAGGTGGACAGAAGCAATTCCCATGCCCAATGCTACAGCAGAGACTACTGTCCGCGCCTTCATGTCCGGTTGGGTTTCCCGTTTTGGCCCCCCCGCAACCGTAATCACTGACCGAGGAGTACAGTTTGAGTCACAACTCTGGCAGCACCTCCTACAGTTCCACGGCACGTCTAGACAACGCACTACAGCATACCACCCTCAAGCCAACGGCATGGTAGAGCGTTTTCACCGGCAGCTCAAGGCACAGCACGACCCTTACAGCTGGACTGATGCGCTTCCCTTAGTGCTCCTCGGCATCCGTGCATCACACAAGGAGGATATGGACTGTAGCCCAGCAGATCTTACACTAGGCGAGCCCCTTCGGCTACCCGGGGATTTCTCACTCCCTCCTGACCCCCACCAAACCACTCCAGCCGTTCGTCACGACTTACTCCAAAAGCTACGACAAGCAGTTTCTGCATTCAGAGCTACTGCTCCACGCCAGCCTCCTCGGCGCCCTGAACACATCCCTCCTGCACTACTCACAGCCGAGTATGTTTTCGTCAGGCATGATGCTCACAGCAACCCATTACAACGCCCCTACGATGGACCCTTCCAGGTGGTTACCCGTTCAGCAAAGTTCCTGACGATTATCCGGAATGGCAGACATGACACCGTCAGCATAGACCGAGTCAAACCGGCCACCTTACCCGTCGGGCCCCCAGCCCAGCAGCACCATCAACAAACTACGCCTGCACCAGTCTACCCACAGTTACCACCGGCAGCAACACCACGCCCACGACATTTCTGGGCACCCTCTTTTCACCCTCATGTACACCCTGTTCCTGCTGTAGAACCTGCTTCTGTCATAGACCCTCTTCCTATCATAGAACCTGAACCTGTAATAGACCTCCCTCATGTCATAGAACCTGCTCCTGCCATGGACCCTCCTCCTGACATAGAACCTGCACCTATCATAGACCCTCCTCCTGTCATAGAACCTGAACCTGTAATAGACCTCCCTCCTGTCATAGAACCTGCTCCTGCCATGGACCCTCCTCCTGACATAGAACCTGCACCTATCATAGAACCTGCTCCTGCCATGGACCCTCCTCCTGACGCAGCCCCTGCAGCATCAGGAGCACAACAACCATTGCTTGTACAACCTCCTCTAATCCCAAACCCTCTTTCTCCCCCTAATTCTCCCACAGGTTTTGTGTCACTAGAGGGAGTTGTTACACGTAGCGGCCGAGTCGTACGTACACCTGCCCGGTATGTGTTATGTGTGGGACACAACCCGGACAACATCCAGCCTCCCGCCGCACCGGGAGGGGAGGGGGAGTATTGTAGTGGCTCCTCTTCCCTACAACTTCCAACTGAGCTCCGGCCGCGTGCCGACCAGCCAATCAGCATACAGCCAGCTACACCGAGAGACTAGGTCTATGCAGAGGATGTAGGGGTACGATCGCCGACCTAGTCTCAACCATCAACCTCCAGTTCAGGATCAGAGCGTTTCACACCTTACGCTTGAGCCGCTGTGATTGGTCCTCTCGCTACGCGCACCCCAAATCCTGATCCTCGTAAATTGTATAAATACGGCCACGCCTGCCCAGGGAGAACATTCTACACTCAGCTACTGGAGCAGCAACATCTCTCACAGCTCCTCACCTAGTCACTCCTAAGCACTGCACTGTACAACAATATATATACAGAAAGCGCATTGTGAGTTTCTGTCCTACCTCATTCCTGAGTGGAGATATCTACATGTACGTACGTTTGTGTGCCCATACAAAGAGATAATAGACAACTAAAGAGAATTGACAACTGGCCACATACAGTACGCTACACTCTCTTCTCTCCGTATCACCAACCAACCGTAACATTCCTATGACGCTCCCTCATCATCTCTCAGGTATGTTTCTCATGCCCTCCATATTAAGTGTTCACATTGTAACATAGTGAAATTCTCATGTGCCAAGTGAAAATTAACATAATGTAGATATCGTCTGTGCTGATGCCAGACGTATGATTGTTTGTAATTGAGCTTAGTCTTTTAAAACCATTCCTGTGATTCTCCCACATCATCTCTCAGGCACAGAATGTGTTGTAGCCGAATACCCGCAGTTACCGTGCATCGTTAGCTGCCTACCAGCCAGATGTCTAAGGCAGGATGTCTTTAATTCAACATGATTAAAACCAGGGAATAACGCGCCTGGGAACGAAGCCCGTGAGATGAGCTCTCTGGCCGTGCATTGTAATCCAACCGACCCTAATAGCACGCTTCATTTGTTGTAGTAGCACCAGTGAATGGCCTTGGTGTACCAATCTCAATTAAATGTCCAAAATAATGTTCTTGTATAAGATTGTGGATAATTAGCAGAAATATAATTGTCCCAGGTTGAGTATTGAAATTATAAATATGGTTATTGCCAGTGTTAATGTCAGTTATATGTGTTGTTCCTAAAGTGAGATCTGGTAAACAGTATGTTCCATGTTGTTCATTCCGAATTAACATGATGTTATGACTAATGTAATAATATCTGTGCTATTGACAAGTGAGTAAAATAACCATCTCTATTGTCAAAGAAATAGTTTAATGGTTGTTTAATGTTGTAACAAATAATTGAAGATCTATTTTGTTACTTGTAAAATAAGAGTTAGTGGTCCATTCTTGTCTGAGTGTGTTTAAATTGTCATCTTATTCACTTTTGAATTTAATAAACATTGAATTAGTAGTGCGAGTATCACCGCTCCTTTCCTTCTCACAAAATAATAGCGGATTTTCCTTACGCGGTTGGTCATTTACGCGGCACCTGTCCAGGCACACCAATTATTAGTTACGCGGTACATTCCTGAATTTACGCAGGAATCGGCGCGGACAAGCTGCGTGCTAGGTCGCTCTTATGTCACCGCTGACGTCAGATGACGTTTCGGACTGTGATTGGGCCACGCATCCTTACCACCCATGCATCACTTCCGCCTCGAGCTGTGATTGGTCTATTTAACCTTGCTTGCCCAGTCAACAAAACATTACTGAGTTCTTCACCCGCCACCCACCACAGCCAGCCCAAGTCAGTGATAGTGATAGTAAAGATATGGACTTTGAGGGGTTTGACAAGGAGACCCTGCAAGCCTCTGTGGTGGATAGTGATAGAGGTGATGCAAGTGATTCAGGTGAGAGCCAATAATCTGCCCTCTGCCTCGGAACCAACCCCCCATCCCCGTGTGCCCAGCCATCTCTTCTACTAACGTAAGTGTTAAAAAACCTAATATTATTGATATTTCTCTTAAATATTAATTGTCTGTGCATACCATCATAAAATTAAGAGGTTATATTTACTACAACGTACGTATTGTGTCGGAAAAAGGGTAGTCTGGGGGTCGGCCCAGTCTCTCTTTAAATTAATCCCATATGTTCTATTATTTCGTTTACGCGTTTTGCGTTATACGCGGACCTCCACGGGTTTAATTGACCGCGTAAAACGAGACTATACTGTACCATAACTCATGTGCCTAAGCTCAAGTCTACCACGCTACCTAACAGTTTTAATGATATCAGTTATTTTTTAATAAAAGCCTGGGTGTGAGTATAGTAATAAATTTAATAGGTGTTGTTTAAGAATGATATGGTTTTCCCAGGTTAATCCATTATATAGAATATAACTAAACACTGATACATATATGAGTAAAGAATATTGAAATTAGAAACAAGTAATGACATTGAAACAAATACAGGTAGTTCTGCTATAACGCGATAATTGTGTTCTTGTAAAATATCGTGTTATAGAAAATCGCGTAATAGAAATAACAGGGCTTATGGAGAAAATAGGGTTAGGTGCAGATTACTACTCGAAATCGAAAAAATTTAGTAGTTAGCCTAACACAAAGGATAGCACAGTCTAAATAAATGTTACATTCATATCTAATAATGAAATCATACAGTAAATGTAAAACTTTACTTGATGGGGGAGAAGGGTGATTTTGAGGTTGATAAAATCGAGCTTCTCTTCAAGTGTTATATCCTTTCTTTTACGATCATCACCGGGAATTCTATCACCAGAACGCTTCTTGTTGATATTCTTCTTTACTATATTCACAGTTAATACATACCACAAAATTGGAGAAATAGTAAGCAAAAATCGCGTTATAGCAAACAAGCGTTCGCGTTATACAAATATCGTTCCTAATTCATAAATCGCGTTAGAGCAAATTCACGTTATCAAAACACGCGTTATAGCAGAACTCACTGTACAGTAATACCTCGGTTTACGCGGTTCTCGTTTAAGCGTTTTCCACATTTACGCGGTACCCCGCCAGAACCGGAATGCCCACTTTACGAGGTGCATTTACTCATATACGCGGGAAGCGGAGTGGGCAGGGTGCGCACAAGGTCGCCCACTCATCAAAACATTACCGAGTTCTTCACCCGCCACCCACCACAGCCGGCCCAAGTCAGTGATAGTGATAGTGAGGATATGGACTTATATGGCCTTTGAGGGGTTTGACAAAGAGGCCCTGCAAGCCTCTGTGGTGGATAGTGATACAATTGATACAAGTGATACAGGTGAGGGCCAATAATCTGCCCTCTGCCTCGGAACCAACCCCCCATCCCCGTGTGCCCAGCCATCTTTTCTACTAATGTAAGTGTTAAAAAACCTAATATTATTGATATTTCTCTTAATTATTAATTGTGTGTGCATACCATCATAAAGTTAAGATAATATTTTTACTACAACATAGTTGTGTGTCGTCAAAAAGTGGAGCTTGGGGGCCGGACCAGTCTCGATTGGAATTAATCCCATATGTTCTGTTTTCACTTAACATGGTACCCTGTGGGTTCAATTGACCGCGTTAAGCGGGGTTCAACTGTATATATATATATATATATATATATATATATATATATATATATATATATATATATATATATATATATATATATATATATATATATATATATATATATATATATATATATATATATATATATATATATATATATATATATATATATATATATATATATATATATATATATATATATATACAGTAGTACCCCAATTGCAGCGGTCAGGTGAGCTCTGAGGAAGGCTGCAGCGAAGAGCCACGTAAAGTGAACAACCAGAGACATATGGGATTGGTCCAAGGCTGGCCCGAGCAAATCACACTTTTCGACCTGTTGTGATAAAAGCTCGTTATGATGCTCTAAGAAAATACAGTCTCAAATTAATGTCCATTCAAATAATGGACTCAAATCCACCCCTCTTCCCAGCTCACTAGCTCCTACCTCTCTGAGAAATGTTTGGGTGAAACCACTAGATATTAACGTTTAGTAATAAATAATACCTCTGACTAAAGTTAGGATAATATAATTGACATTTCTGGATTCCTTGCAGGTCAGGGAATATTTTGAATGTAAACTTCATATAATTTGCACAAAAGATAAAATATTTGCTTTGTGTAAACCAAATTATTACATTAGATCTAAAATTTGTATGTCTAATGCAAAATCCATGATGTGATTATTCAAAATGATCATCATATTGTAAGAATTCCAGCAATGTAAATTATATTCAGGCCGAGTAATTTGTATGAATTTTATGAGCTAAAACAAATATCTTCAGGTAATAGAAAAAAAATATTCTTCACGACACTATCTGTCAATCAAAGTACCCCACTTTGCCTCCCCCCCCCTCCTCACACTCACGCCAGCTTAGTCGGTCCCAACCCTCCCCCCAACCCCCCACCTACCCTCCCTACCAGAGAAATGTTTCGGTGAAAAACTAGATTTTAACTTTTAGTAATAAATAATACCTCACACTAAAGTTAGGATAATATAATTGACATTTCTGGATTCCTTGCAGGTCAGGGAATATTTTGAATGTAAACTTCATATATTTTGCACAAAAGATAAAATATTTGCTTTGTGTAAACCAAATTATTACATTAGATCTAAAATTTCTATGTCTAATGCAAAATCCATGATGTTTATATTCAAAATGATCATCATATTGTAAGAATTCCAGCAATGTAAATTATATTCTGGCCGGGTAATTTGTATGAATTTTATGAGCTAAAACAAATATCTTCAGTAAATAAACAAAGAAATATTCTTCAAGGACACTATCTGTCAATCAAAATACCCCACCTCCGCCATCCCTCCCTTCCTACCCCCACCCCCCACCTTCCCTCCCTACCAGAGAAGCGATTGGGAGAAAATAGTATATTTACATTTTTAGTAATAAATAATAACCCAGAATAAAGTTAGGATAATACAATTGATATATCTAGATTCCTTGCAGGTTAGGGAATATTTTGAATGTAAACTTCATATATTTTGCACAAACGATAAAATATTTGCTTTGTGTAAACCAAATTATTACATTTGATCTAAAATTTCTATGTCTAATGCAAAATCCATGATGTTTATATTCAAAATGATCATCATATTGTAAGAATTCCAGCAATGTAAATTATATTCTGGCAGGGTAAATTGTATGAATGTTGTGAGCTAAATAAAAAAAAAAAAAATATTATGCTTCACCGCATATATAGATGCACCGCAGAAAGTGGAAAGTGAAAGTCCGGTTCTGGCAAGTTACCTCGTAGTAAATGAAGTGAAACCACCGTGTAAAGCGGGGTAATACAGTATATATATATATATATATATATATATATATATATATATATATATATATATATATATATATATATATATATATATATATATATATATATATATATATATACATACATACATACATACAGTATTACCCCGCCTAACGCGGTTTCACTTAACGCGTTTTATCATATACAGTATTACCCCGCTTAACGCGCTTTCACTTAACGCGTTTTATCATATACGCGGTGCCTTGCCAAAGCTGAACTTTCACTTAACGCGGGTTTTTCCACAGCAACGCGGTGAGTGTCCGGCTCGGATGCTATTTTTAGATTTTGACCACGCGCCACGCGCCACCCACCCGCCCTCCTGCCTGCCTGCCTCTCCCTCCTCCTCCCTCCGCTTGGGTAAGCGGCGCGGTAAGGTTGCGCAGTGTGTGTCTTTGTTGCGTTATCACTGACGTCATATGACGTATCGGACTGTGATTGGCCATGCATCCCTACCCCCCTCTGCTGCTAGCTGTAATTGGCTTAAAGTATTATGACGTGACCACCCCGGGGAGGGAGGGAGGGAGGGAGGGAGGAGAGACGATGCTTGACCTAGCCGCGGCAGTTTCATCCCTCAAGGCCACACCGTGTAAAAGCGCATCCATTGTTCCGTAAAATGGCTTCCGCCGGACCACCACCGCCACCAGAGAGAGACCTTTCCTTACCTGGACCCAGCGGCACTAAGCCAAAGAAGACACGACGCTCCTTAAGCTACGAGGTGAAGTACCAAATTGTTCAAGATTTGGAGCAAGGAACACGGCAAGTTGATCTCGCGCGCCAGCATCGCGTCAAGGAATCTACGATTCGCACGATCAAGAAGGATGCAGCCAAGATCAAAGAGCACATGAAAATCACAAAGTCTGCAGGTGCTTCATCTATCAGGTATTGCCAGAATATGGTGCTGGCAAAAGTGGAAAATTTGCTGGTGAGTTATTTGGTTCGTCAGGCGCGACGCAACATGGCGGTGGACACGCGCTCAGTGCAGGAGTACGCACGTGAGCAATACGCAGCAGTGTCACGTAAGTTGGGAATTGCAGAGCCCAAACCCTTCAATGCTTCCTCTGGTTGGCTGCATAGGTTTAAGAAGAGGAACAAGATCACCAACATCAACATTGGTGGTGAGGAAGCGAGTGCTGACCGTGTGGCTGCTAGAGATTTTCCTCCGTTCTTACGTGAGATTATGGAGGAAGGACAGTACACTGACGACCAGGTGTTTAACATGGACGAATCTGGTCTTTTCTGGAAAAAGTTACCTTCCAAGACCACCGTGTAAAGCGGGGTAATACAGTATATATATATATATATATATATATATATATATATATATATATATATATATATATATATATATATATATATATATATATATATATATATATATATATATATATATATATATATATATTCACAGTATTACCCCGCCTAACGCGGTTTCACTTAGCGCGTTTTATCATATACGCGGTGCCTTGCCAGAGCTGAACTTTCACTTAACGCGGAATTTTTCATCATATACGCGGTGAGTGTCCGGCTCGAGACGCTATTTTTAGATTTTCCCCACGCGCCACCCGCCTGCCTGCCTGCCTGCCTCTCCCTCCTCCTCCCTCCGCTTGGGCAAGCCGCGCGGTAAGGTTGCGCAGTGTGTGTCTTTGTTGCGTTATCACTGACGTCATATGACGTATCGGACTGTGATTGGCCATGCATCCCTACCCCCCTCTGCTGCTAGCTGTAATTGGCTTAAAGTATTATGATGCGACCACCCCGGGGAGGGAGGGAGGGAGGGAGGAAAGACGATGCTTGACCTAGCCGCGGCAGTTTCATCTCTCAAGGCCACTCCGTGTAAACGCGCATCCATTGTTCCGTAAAATGGCTTCCGCCGGACCACCACCGCCACCAGAGAGAGACCTTTCCTTACCTGGACCCAGCGGCACTAAGCCAAAGAAGACACGACGCTCCTTAAGCTACGAGGTGAAGTACCAAATTGTTCAAGATTTGGAGCAAGGAACACGGCAAGTTGATCTCGCGCGCCAGCATCGCGTCAAGGAATCTACGATTCACACGATCAAGAAGGATGCAGCCAAGATCAAAGAGCACATGAAAATCACAAAGTCTGCAGGTGCTTCATCTATCAGGTATTGCCAGAATATGGTGCTGGCAAAAGTGGAAAATTTGCTGGTGAGTTATTTGGTTCGTCAGGTGCGACGCAACATGGCGGTGGACACGCGCTCAGTGCAGGAGTACGCACGTGAGCTATACGCAGCAGTGTCACGTAAGCTGGGAATTGCAGAGCCCAAACCCTTCAATGCTTCCTCTGGTTGGCTGCATAGGTTTAAGAAGAGGAACAAGATCACCAATATCAACATTGGTGGTGAGGAAGCGAGTGCTGACCGTGTGGCTCCTAGAGATTTTCCTCCGTTCTTACATGAGATTATGGAGGAAGGACAGTACACTGACGACCAGGTGTTTAACATGGACGAATCTGGTCTTTTCTGGAAAAAGTTACCTTCCAAGACCTTCGTTGTCCAGTCTGCCAGCAAGGTAAGGGGTCGTAAGTTGCAGAAGGAACGCATCACCGTCCTGTTTACCACCAATGCCTCCGGTACCTGTAAACCAAAGTTATCGGTGATTCACACAGCCCGCAAGCCGCACGCCTACAAGAATATGGACATGAACAAGCTTAATGTCCACTGGCTAACCGCACGTAAGGCGTGGATGTCCTCTTCTCTGTCCCTCTTCTGGTTTGACAACTGTTTTGTTCCTGACGTGAAGAAATTCTGCGAGCAACAGAATGTTTCATTCAATATTTTGTTGCTCCTTGACAACGCACCTGGACACTCGCCCCTACTTATGGATCGTCACCCCAACGTAAAAGTGGTCTTCCTTCCTCCCAACACTACGTCATTAATCCAGCCCATGGACCAGGAGTTGATCTGCAATGTGAAAGCTGCGTACTCTGCAAAGAAGTTCAAGCTCCTGAACGACTCTACCAACACCAAGGATGAGTTGCGTAAGCTGGGTGACACCGACAGCGAGAGCAAAAGCGACGAGGACAAGGAACAAGAGGTGGTGACTCAAGAACTTCTCGTCAAACAATTTTGGAAGAAGTTTAACGTTAAACAAGC
Source organism: Homarus americanus (assembly GCF_018991925.1). Taxonomy (NCBI): domain Eukaryota; kingdom Metazoa; phylum Arthropoda; class Malacostraca; order Decapoda; family Nephropidae; genus Homarus; species Homarus americanus. The sequence goes on from NW_024738265.1 coordinate 22,138, forward strand.
TGTAGACTTCTTGGTGGAGGCATGGGATCTGCTGACTATTGCTACGATTCGTCACGCATGGAGACATGTGTTGCATGGCATACCAGGTGAGAGGAGAAGTGAACCTGTGACTGGTGAGGTTCAGACTGTTGCAGTAGCAGTGGACCTTGCCAGAGAAGCTGCGCTCAATATTACAGCTGAAGGCTTCTCCGAGACCACCAACGAAGACATCCTGGAGGTGATCAGAGATCCGGAAGTGACTGCCGACGAGATGTTGGAAGAAGAACACGCCAGTGAAGAGGAGGAAGAAGGTGCGTCATTCTCCGAAGAACCTAGTTTAAGTCATAGTGATATTAAGTGTGCCATAGAGTTTGCAGAGAAAATTAAGTCCGTCCTTTCCCGCGACAATGACGATGACCGCTATGAAGTCTTCCATACCCGGCTGGTGCAGGCTATGGAGCCGTACATCACGGTGTATCATGACAACATAAACGCCAGCCGTCAAAAAAGCATAACCGAGTTCTTCGCCCGCAACCCACCACAGCCAGCCCAAGCCAGTGATAGTGACAGTGAAGTTGACTTTGAGGGATTTGTCAGGGAAGCCCTGACAACTGTAAGTGACAGTGATGGTGATTCACCTAGTAATGGTGATTCACCTGAGGGCCAGTAATCTGCCCTCTGCCTCGGAACCAGCCTCCATCCCCGTATGCCGACCCATCTCTTCTACTACCGTAAGTGTTCCACCTAACTTTTAGTTTCTCTAACGTAACCTTCATTTTTCCTATGTTAACCTTTATTTTTCCTAACCCAACCTCTTCTATATTACTTGTTTGTTCATACCATCATAAAGTTAAGATAAAATTTTTACTAAAACATAGTTATGTGTCGTCAAAAAGTGGAGTTTGGGGGTCGGGCTGGTTTCTATTGGAATTAATCCCATATGTTCTGTTGTTCACTTAACGCGGATTTCACTTAACACGGGACCCTCTGGGTTCTATTGACCGCGTTAAGTGGGGTACAACTGTATATATATATATATATATATATATATATATATATATATGTATATATATATATATATATATATATATATATATATATATATATATATATATATATATATATATATATATATATATATATATATATATATATATATATATATATATATATATATATATATATATATATATATATATATGTATATATATATATATATATATATATAGGGTGGTCCAAAACTATATGGTAAAAAATATAAGTAGTAATATATTGCCTCCACAAGCCTTAAAATTGTCCATTTGGTTCATAGATAAGGTCTGTAAAATTTTATCCATATTCATTAACATTTAGAGGTCAATCCATTTTGCATATTATACTTGTAGTGTAGGACTGAATTTTCTTGTCCGCATGATACAGTCTTAATATACACAACACATTATATTGGGTATATTTCAATGTATATAGCCTAGTTGCCTATTTGGAAAGGGCAAAGAGTCAAGTATTGAGTCATAGGGACTGACAATGACAGGTTGAAACAGGAAACACAGACAAGGGTTACCATTAATCAGATGAAGTTACTTATTTCATTTATATCTCAATGACTTCATTCCAGCACCAGAAAGCATGTTTGAAGACCCAATGCTTCAAATTCTAAGGAAGGAGTTGCTTGAATATTTGCCAGTAGCCCTGCAGGATAATCAGCCACGAGATGATTATAGGGAGTTTCTAGAACTAGCTCTTTTGTTTCTTGGTGGACTGCCAAGTAGTTAGGTTTCCTTTCGAGTTCCTGGTCCTACACACCATGCAAGATGGATGGCAAAAGGAATCTATGCTCTCAAAATCTATCTGTTCAAACATCAATTCACATTATCAACACGGGAAGAAAACAATATCACACAACTGGCTTTGTTTGTGAGCATAATGTATGTGAGATTCTGGCATGAAGCACCAATGGCTGTTCGAGCTCCATTCAATGATTTGCAGCTAATGAAGGTTTTAAAGGAATATCCTCATGAGAAAGTTGCACACGCAGCACAAGCAGCAATTAGCCGACATCTCTGGTATCTATCAGAACATCTTATCGGTCTAAGCTTATTTGATGACAGGATCGATACTGAAACCAAGAAGAATATGGTACAAAACTTCCAGTGCCCAAAGAAACAGGACTTTTCAAGGCGTATTGTCCTATCTGATGAAACTCCTATCAGTAATGTGGCCTCATTTGTTACTGAGCGTACATTAGATATTTTTGATGTTCTTACACTAGATGGCAAAGAAAGAGCACAACTGTTCTTGAGTAAGGATCCCAAAACATGGAAAGACGATGAAGTGTTTATCACAATGAGAGATCGTGCGATAAATATGAAGGTGGTGAATGACAGCGCAGAGAGGGCAATTGCTCTCATAGAGCGTTATAATGAGTCTATAACGCAAAATGAGGACCAAAAGCAGTACCTTTTACAGGTTGTTGCAGCTCATCGCAAGAAGTTACCAACGGCAAGCAAAGCTGCTATGATGAAGGGATACAAATAAAGAATGTGTATTGGTGTTCTAGAGTTATTTAGTTTGTAATTTGTAAAACTTATAATTGTATTTTGCTGAATAAAGACAATGTGTTTATAATGTGTTTATCTAGCCCCGAAAAATCCTTATTACGTACTAAATGGAAAAAAAGAGGACATTGGATTGACCTCTAAATATGCTTTAAATGATCCAATTTTTTTCTGGGATGCATTTTGTACCTAATGGACAAAAATAAACCTTGTGGAGAAAACGTATACAAATATGTGATATTTTGGACCACCCTAATATATATATATATATATATATATATATATATATATATATATATATATATATATATATATATATATATATATATATATATATATATATATATATATATATATATATATATATGCAAGTAAATCACTGTGGGTGCGTGTGATCCAGGTATATGCTGATAACCACAAGGAAAGAAGAAAACACAAAGTTCCCAAGCGCTTTCGTGTAATTCACATCTTCAGGCGTGAGTACAGACTAAGGAGAAGTACAAAACAAGGTATATATATACAGAGGAGGGTGAGATCAAGTCCACAATGGTCAGGTATTAGGTAATAACCCTACTAATCTTCAAAAGCACTGCAGCAGTCGGTAGTCAGGTCAGAGGGTGAGCTGACCCAACCTTCTCACCTGGTTACAAATCTTCTTAATTACGAAATTATCCAGTTTGTACATACCATTACTCAAATTCATGTTGACTGATTCGGTATGTTTAATGAGACTAGATTCTATAATGATTCTACTGTCAATTGAATTACAAGGTAATATTGAGGAGGCATTATCCCAGTCAATGCAATGCTTATTATCCCTCAAATGAACAAACAGAGCATTGGATTCCTGGCCTGTCCTAACACTATATTAATGTTGTTTAAGTCTAGTTACAAGATCTTTACCTGTCTGGCCTAAGTAAAACATATTACATTCCTTGCAAGGAACCTTATAAATGCAGCCACTTGTATTGTTGGGGGAGTTCTTGATTAACATTTGTTTAACAGTGCATGAGTTTTTAAATGCCACATTGACATTCCAGGTTTTTAGTTGTAAAGGAATTTGAGAGAAATTTTTGTGAAATGGTAATACTAAGAGATTCTTATGGTCATGGGTGGGCTTGAGATCGGTTCTAAAGAAAGATTTCTTAGTAATGTTAAGGCATTTGTCTATGAAAGATCTAGGGTACTTAAGGTTCAAGCCAATATTATAGAGATATTTATATTCCTCATCGATGAATTCCGGGCTGCAAATTCTCAAAGCACGTAAAAACATTGATGAAAATACTGACTGTTTGACTCTATTATGGTGTAAGTTATTGAGTTTATCAACCAGATTCATATTATTCTTAATATATACAGTCGGCCCTTAACATACGCGGGGGTTAGGTAACAGAGATACCCGTGAATGTTAAAAATCCGTGTACTTTTGCTGCCCCCCCCCAAAAAACCCCTGGCCCCCCATGTCCTTATTTACCGTATATACCTGTGTGTAGTTCGAGTTTTTAAGACCAAATTATTTTGCAAAAAATTGGGGGTCGACCTTTAAAAGGGTAATAGTTTCGTTAGGTTGAAAAATATTTACCAGTAACTACCAGTAAACAATGGAAACGACGCACCAACGCACCACCAGCTGTGAGTGTCGGTACAGTCGCCAGGGCAGATCTCTTGCGTCATCATAGCTAGCCCAAAGTAGCCAAATCCATGGTATGGTATACACAGGACGATGTAAAACAAAGTATTCATTTGTTGAAATTTATTTGTAGATACTGTACATAAATTTTTGTTCATTACATTTGAAACATCAATCTTTGTTAATTAAATTTGATACAAAAGAAAACTACGATACCGTATTTTCATTAAAATATTACATCACAAGTATATTTTACCTAAACTGTGACTGAATTAATATATTCTCAGAAATAAATATGGAAATGTAATATTTTGGCTGAAATGACGTACATATTACTGTACAGTGGAAATTGGGATAAAATTATGAAAACAATGACTTTCGCTTTCTTTCGTTGTTCAAAAGATTTTACCGTACAGTGAGTTCTGCTATAACGCGTGTTTTGATAACGCGAATTTGCTGTAACGCGATTTATGAATTAAGAACGATATTTGTATAACGCGAACGCTTGTTTGCTATAACGCGATTTTTACTTACTATTTCTCCAATTTTGTGGTACGTATTAACTGTGAATATAGTAAAGAAGAATATCAACAAGAAGCGTTCTGGTGATAGAATTCCCAGTGATGATCGTAAAAGAAAGGATATAACACTTGAAGAGAAGCTCGATTTTATCAACCTCAAAATCACCCTTCTCCCCCATCAAGTAAAGTGTTACATTTACTGTATGATTTCATTATTAGATATGAAGGTAACATTTATTTAGACTGTGCTATCCTTTGTGTTAGGCTAACTACTAAATTTTTTCGATTTCAAGTAGTAATCTGCACCTAACCCTATTTTCTCCATAAGCCCTGTTATTTCTATTACGCGATTTTCTATAACACAATATTTTACAAGAACACAATTATCGCGTTATAGCAGAACTACCTGTAATCGCTTTTCGAATGGTTTTCAGTTAAAAAACTGTTGTACTCGTACTGTATTACAATAATATTCTATCCTATCATTAGCCTTATAATCCCACAACTGAAAACCATTCGAAAAGCGATTACGGCAACATCTTTTGAACGAAAGAGAGAGAGTCATTGCTTGCGTCACAATTTTATCCCACTTTCCACTGTAATACGTACATCATTTCAGCAAAAAATTTCATTTCTTTGTTCTCAGAAATAAATGGTTGTTTTGTTGAAACGTAATGTACAGTATTTAATATTAAAATGCAAAAATAGCTATAAAAACAATTAATACACCCGAAATATACTGGCTGACATCTCCACTCATCGCTGCTCCTGCTCCCGCGTCCAAGGTCACCTCACCACTCCTCCCAACTCGCTCCCTCCTCCACCTCTACCTCCTCACCGTCACTTCTGCCGACAACAAACACAAATGTTTTGTGAATAACTGCACCTCCACTTCCTATGTACAGTACTTGTACTGAACTGTACTGTGCTGTGCATTTTTACAAACAATAAACATGGCAAGAAAAGCTATTAAAAAAAAAGAGATAAGAATTTCACTTTACTGTACCGTACCTCTCCTCGGCGACAGGGCGGGGGTCATCGGGCTCATCATCACTCAATTCCATAACAGGTGGTGAAGTGGGGGCGACGGTGGATTCAGCTGCTTCCTCACTGCCGCCAGCGATTGATGGTGTTGAATCTCTTCTTCGGTGATCAAACAACATGGTGATGGGGAGTTGTCGTCTCTTTCTTTTCATTTCTTCCATGATGTTTTTGTATGGAACAAAAGCATCATCCATCACCTCGCATGAATTTCAGGGTACGCACCATGGAGGGGTCCATACTATAGGCCAGGTTTTTCAGTGCCTCAATCATCCTGGTCATCTCCCCCAACTTCTCCAACGTTATTTCTTGGTACGTGTTTTTCGAATCGTTTTCAATTAAAAAAATGTTACAGTACATGTATATTTTACCTAAACTGTGCCTGAATGAATATATTCTCAGAAATAAATAGTAGTTTTGCTGAAATGTATTGTATTTCAATGTAAAATAGGATAAAATACATGACGAAAACAAGAGACTTTACTTAACCTTCCGATGTTCAAGATATGTTACTCGTTTTTTTAGTAGTTTTCGGTTAAAATACTCTTATATTAGTGATATTCAATTCATACTGTGCTTGATATAATACATTCACGGAAATGTAATATTTTTGCAACTGCAATGCTGATGTCAACACAAGCGTGGTTACAGCGAGACTGACTGAGTGAGGGAGAGCTATGCGTGTGTGTGTGTGCGAGGTTGCAGGAGCAGGCGGTGTCCCGTGTTCGGTACCGCGTGCGAGTTGAATGGCGCGCGATTTGAATGTACTTCAATTAATTCAATGTACAGAATATTCCTCCGGCGGGGCAATCCGCGTATTTGCAAATCCGTGAATGCTAAACCCGCGTATGTGAAGGGCCGACTGTATATACATATATCTTGATAAAATCACACGAGAAAAGGGAAACAACGGAGCACCTTAGCTTTTGTCTTTATTCAAGACATCTTCAGAGGCAACTACATGAAATTATATATATATATATATATATATATATATATATATATATATATATATATATATATATATATATATATATATATATATATATATATATATATATATATATATATATATATATATATACAGTTGTACCCCACTTAACGCGGTCAATTGAACCCAGAGGGTCCCACGTTAAGTGAAATCCGCGTTAAGTGAACAACAGAACATATGGGATTAATTCCAATAGAAACCGGCCCGACCCCCAAACTCCACTTTTTGAAGGCACATACCTATGTTGTAGTAAAATAACATCTTAATTTTATGATGGTACATGCACACAATTAATACTTAAGAGAAATAGAGAAATACAGTCGCCAAGTTAATGTCCATTCAAATAATGGACTCAACTACCTCCCCCTCTCACTACACTGCCGGCTCTTCCCTCTCAGAGAAATTTTGGGGGGAAAACCACTAAATTTTAATAAAATAATACCTCAAACTAAAGTTAGGATAATACAATTGACATTGCTGGATTCCTTGTAAGACCAGGAATATTTTGAATATAAATGTCATATATTTTGCACAAAAGATAACATAGTTACCTAGAGAAAAAATTTTATCTAAAAATTGTATGTTTAATGCAAAATATATGATGTTTATATTCAAAATGATCAACAAATTATAAGAATTCCAGCAATGTAAATTATATTCTGACCGGGTAATTTGTATGAATTTTATGAGCTAAAACAAATATCTTCAGTTAATAAAATAATCTTCACGACACTATCTGTCAATCAAAGTACCCCACCTTGCCTCCCTCAGTCAACCTCCCCACCCCCACCAATCCTCCCTTCCAGGGTTTTTAACATTTAGTATTAACACCAGATTAAGTTAGATAATATAATTGACATTGCTGATTCTTAAGACCAGAATATTTTGAATATAAACATATATTTTGCACAAAAGATAACATAGTTAATTTGAGAAAATTTTTATCTAAAATTTGTATGTCTAATGCAAAAATATGATGTTTATATTCAAAATTATCATCAAATTATAAATTCCAGCAATGTAAATTATATTCAGACCGGTAATTTGTATGAATTTTATGAGCTAAAACAAATATCTTCAGTTAATAAAAAAAATAATAATTCTTCACTGGTAACAGATGTCGGTCGGTCCCTCCTCCCCCACCCCCACCAACCGTCCCAAGAGATGTGTGGGATAACCACTAAATTTTAATAAATAATACCTCAAACTAAAGTTAAGATAATATAATTGACATTGCTGGATTCCTTGTAAGACCAGGAATATTTTGAATATAAATGTCATATTTTCTACAAAAAGATAACATAGTTAATTTGAGAAAAATTTATCTAAAATTTGTATGTCTAATGCAAAAATATGATGTTTATATTCAAAATGATCACCAAATTATAAGAATTCCAGCAATGTAAATTATATTCTGGCCGGGTAATTTGTATGAATTTTATGAGCTAAACAGGCAGTCAGGCAGGAGAGGCAAATCTAAAAATAGCGCCTCTGTCGACACTCCACTATATGGAAAAAAATTCAGTGTTAAGAAAGTTCTGTCTGGCGAGGCAATCACAGATATGATAAAACGCTAAGTGAAACCCGCGTAGAAGGGTTACTGTATATATATATATATATATATATATATATATATATATATATATACACTCTAAACCCCGACTACGACGGGTTAGGACCCAAATCCAGGTCAAGTCCGATATGGTCGTAAGTCCGATATAGATAAAAAAAAAAAAAAAATTTTTTTTTTAAATAAAAATTACTATGAAATACAGTACATTAAAAGTAATGAATAATGATGAATGGATCAGTACAGTGAAAGTAATAAATAATAAGGAATGGATACAGTGTGAGAGCACTTAACCTTTAATGTAGTCAGCTGAATGCACATGGGCCCCATAATTTCAATTATACATGGAGACTACATTAACGAAACGTTTGGTATAGAAAATGCGAATATTAAAAAAAAAAAAATTTTTTTTTTTTTTAATCTATATCTGAGGCGGTCAAGTCCCGACGGTCGTAAGTCACGTAGTCGTAAGTCGGGGCAGGTATATATATATATACATATATATATATAATATATATATATATATATATATATATATATATATACATATATATATACATATATATATACATATATATATATATATATATATATATATATATATATATATATATATATATATATATATATATATATATATATATATATATCATTCATGTAGTTGCCTCTCTGAAGATGTCTTGAATAAAGACAAAAGCTAAAGGTGCTCCGTTGTTTCCCTTTTCTAGTGTGATTTTATCCAAGATATAATATACATATACAGTGTGCACTTCATATATATATATATATATATATATATATATATATATATATATATATACACATCATATATATATAATATATATATATATATATATATATATATATATATATATATATATATATATATATATATATATATATATATATATATATATATATATATATATATATATATATATATATATATATATATACAACCCTCTTTCGCGGTCCACCATTTCAGCGTTTACGCGATTCCCTGCCAGAACCTAGGATGCTCACATTCGCGGTGGGTGTACCCTTTATACGGTGAAGTATAATTTTATTTAGCTCATAAAATTCATACAAATTATCCTGCCAATATAATTTACATTGCTGGAATTCTTACAATTTGATGATCATTTTGAATATAAACATCATAGATTTTGCATTGAACATACAAATTTTAGATATAATGTTTACTCTGGTAAATATGTTATCTTTTGTGCAAAATATATGACATTTATATTCAAAATATTCCTAGTCTTACAAGAATCCAGCAATGTCAATTATATTATCTAACTAGTCTGATTTATTATTTATTACTAAAAAGGTAAACAGTCTGGTATTCCCACATTCATCTGGTAGGGATGGTTGGTGGGGGTGGAAAGGAGGAGGAGGGACGTGACCGACCACCTGGCACTTGGTCAGGTGTGAAGAATATTTTTTTTATTAACTGAAGATATTTGTTTTAGCTCATAAAATTCATACAAATTACCCGGCCAGAATATAATTTACATTGCTGGAATTCTTACAATTAGATGATCATTTTGAATATAAACATCATATATTTTGCATTAGACATACAAATTTTAGATATAATGTTTACTCTGAGTAAATATGTTATCTTTTGTGCAAAATATATGACATTTATATTCAAAATATTCCTGATTTTACAAAGAATCCAGCAATGTCAATTATATATCTAACTTAATCTGAGGTATTATTTAATACTAAATGTTAAAATCTAGTTTTTTCACCAACCTTTCTCTTGAAGGGAGGATTGGTGGGGGTGGGGGAGGTAGGACGGGACTGACCATCTGGCAGTTGGAGGGGAGGCAAGGTGGGGTACTTTGACAGATAGTAGTGAAGAATATTATTTTTTATTAACTGAAGATATTTGTTTTAGCTCATAAATTCATACAAATTACGGCCAAATATAATTTACATTGCTGGAATTCTTACAATTTGATGATCATTTTGAATATAAACATCATAGATTTTGCATTAGACATACAAATTTTAGATATAATGTTTACTCTGAGTAAATATGTTATCTTTTGTGAAAATATATGACATTTATATTCAAATATTCCTGTCTTACAAGGAATCAGCAATGTCAATTATATTATCCTAACTTAATTTGAGGTATTATTTATTACTATACCTGGTTTTCCCCAAAATTTCTCCAGAGAGGAAGAGCCAGCGGTGTAGTGTGAAGAGGGGGAGGGAGTTGAGTCCATTATTTGAATGGACATTAACTTGGCGACTGTATTTCTCTATTTCTCTTAAGTATTAATTGTGTGCATGTACCATCATAAAATTAAGATGTTATTTTACTAGAACATAGGTATTGTGTTGGAAAAAGTGGAGTTTGGGGTTCAGCTGGTCTCTATTTCATTTAATCCCATATGTTATGTTATTCACTTTACGCGTTTTCTCACTTTCATGATTACCCTGTGGGTTACATTTACCGTGTAAAGTGAGGGTTACTATATATATATTGTATATATGTATTGTATAATAATAATGATAATAATAATAATAATACACTACTGCATAGGTTTATTTACATTTTGGTCAAAACATCCAGATTTGTAGCATACTTACATTATAAACAAGAAAGCAATTTTTAGTCAAATAAAATACCTTCAACTAACAAGACTGAATTCTCCTTCACAGAAAAACAATCGTTATCCACAATTTCTCTTTAAATCACATGCTAACAAACAAGTGAAAATAATGATAGATCTTTTAAGGGATGCTGGAATATATATTGACAATAGCTTTAAGTAACTATTACTTCTCATAGCAAGTATATACATAATGATGTATTCCCATTCATTTTAGATGTCAAACTGTAATAAAGGATGCGATACAGTATTTAATTTCTTTCATAACCCCCTCCCCTTTTTAACTTTCTTCTTCTCTATTTAATGAAAGGTCACTGCAAATAAACAGCCATAGCTACATTTTTCCTCTCATTCATTACTTTTACTGCTGTAAAGATGTTCTATATTTGACCAAGGCCTAAATCTGGTTTATCCTGTAGCTTTACATAAGCTAAATGATACTACTGCTACAGAATCACAAAATTTATATTTAACATAACCACCAGAATTTAAATGATCAATCAAAAGATCCCATTACACCATTAAATTCAAGATAATTTGCTAAGTTATTATTTAATTATCATTAGAAAATGCATTTGCTATAAAAAATTACATTCAGAATGGGAAAATGTGTGTATTACCCAAAAGTTTCATATTCTCAATCAACATGTTACAACATTTTTAGCTTTATCAATAGACCACTCATCTAATAATATATTTGAGTTGTGTGGAAGTGCAATTGCATCAGCATCTTTTCCAAATGGTAGTGGGTTACTGGACTCAGTTATTTGGAAGAGTTTCTTGATGTGAGTAGTGCTTCTGCTACAGCTGTTTCTACAGTTTCACCGTATCCTGGAAAATAAAATGAAGCACTCAAGGAAGTCAACCAAGACAAAGTCGTTCACCTTCAAGCCTGTGATGTTGAATTCTGACCTTTTGTCCTTAAATGCACAGCTGCTTTCATGAATATGGTAGATCAAAGTTTTATGGCGACATATAAAAGACAGACTCCAAGCAGACGACATATAATACAGATAACATTACTATATTATTACCCCACTCAATTAGCATGATGAAGATATATAACCAATTCCACATCTTTAAACAATATACAGTCTGAGGGGCCCCAAATTGAAGGGTTAGGTTCTCAAAATGGCGCGAATCGCCAAATCCATGAATAACATTTCGCGGAGAGTGAGGATATTTTACTTGTGTACCAAAGAAATTTAATATTCTCTTTATATGTTTGCCCTTAGGACAATTATTTCTTTTACCTCTATTGTATATACATTATGTAGAGATTATTGTAGACCACACACACACACAACACATACAATTAAATAATAATTGGAAAATCTCTCATAAATAATCAGAAACTAATTTGTAAAATGTGGTATATCCCAAGTCCGTGCTATATTACTTCATTAATAAAGCAGGACTTGGCACTCATCATTTTTATAAATAATTTCTGATATTTATTATATTTATCCAGTTGTGTGTGTGTGTTCACTATTACAATACAATAGAACCTCGATAGTGGACTAATTGGGACAGACCCCATCGAAAAAATGCAAAAGTCGAGAAAAGCAAATATATGGGGTGGGGGTTGGAGAAAACACTGCTTATCTAAACTGTTTAAGAAAATCGATTTATGTTATTACTGCACTTCAACAACTAAGGTCTTTAAGTGTATAACAAGGTTATTAAAAGAATATTACATCAATAAAAAAAAAATATGAAACAACTCTCTGGGTTGAAAAATCAGACATGTAAGTCTGGTTGTTACGAAGATGATTGTTATTTACTGTAAATGTTATAATTATGTAAGTAACCAAAGAATTTGTCTTATGAATAAAGAAAAAACCTGTATCACGTTCAGCACTATAAAGATGAAAATATGAAGAAATAAGTGTAGGAATGTTTATCTGGGGCATATTATATCATTGTCTAATCAGTAGGCCTATAACAAATCTGATTAGACCTTTTATTTATTTATTTATTTTATTGAAGTCCGATTTATCGAGGTTTTATTATACAAGTAAAGGAAATTACAATCTCTAGAACAAATGGCTCAGTGTCCCAGCTGCTAAAATGCGGCAACTTTAAAACTACGCACAGACATTTGTAGCTACTTCCAGTTACCTGAGTTTGGCTGATGAGAGGTAACTAGTCGTCACATTTATAAGTTTATGGGTTAAGTTTGCAAACCCAGATTATTTTTTTCCATTTATTTAGAAGATTAAACTATCCACAGTCAAGAAAGGATATCACCGTAATTAACACTATAAGCTGTGAATGTTCTGGATAGACGGAAGCTTATGGAATAGCTTGTAGGTCAACATCTATCCTTGTGAGTTGAGGATAAGTGGCGAGAAGGCCGCTCTAAAGAAGCTGACCTAGCATCTTTGGAGACGCTTACTTGCCAGTGGAAAATTACTGATCACATGGTCAGTATAAAGTTCACTTAATCAGGAAAATTACCATGGGTGATGGAGTTAAAAAAGACTGATGTATTTAACCCATATTTATATAAGTACTATTGTCTATTAGACAGGGCTAATACATTGCTCGGTCACCACCTCCGAGCTCAAGAGGAATTAACAAATCTTGCAGAAAAAATTATACATATACCTACCCTTATTACATGAATATGTGTGTAGACAATAAACTGGAGAAGCTGCAACCTGGGGTTGAGCAGCTACTGGAGCCCTAGTCTGAAGTGCCTTTACGGGGAGTATATTATGTACAATAGTAAACATGGAAAATATTGATTTATAATAAAAACAAAAACTATCACTGCCAATATTAATACAATAGTGGGAAACGTTACACTAGGTATTGCAAATCCGTGAAAAATAAATGGCAGGTTATCTCTAAATTGGCAAATGGGACTCCTTCAGATAAGAAATAAACTTTTAGGTATCTGAAACTATATTGAGTTCACTAAAAGACATATTAATCTAGTTAGATTTAAATTCAAATCAAAATGGTGATGGGGAGGCAAGGCTTTCAAGGAACGAAAAGGTCATTTCAAGAGTCTGGAGCCTTATAATAACCTTTACAATTTAATGTTTACCACCAACCGCACAGTAAATGACACTAGTTTCTTCAGGAAGAAAAATATTGCACATTATGTAGATGTGCATGAAACGGTGTTTTCTTAGAAATTGGTGTAGTTACACTGTTTCAGCACGTTGGTTTGTATGATCACCAATTCACGATTCTTCTGCAGCAGGAACAAATGCAAATGCATAGACTGGACATACGTAAGTGTAGATATGATGATTTACACTATGACAACACCCAAGGATCATCCAATGCTAATAATGTAGTCATCATCTATAAGTAAAATTTCAGTTGGGTTATCCAGAGTTAACAGTGTGTCATTAGAATACAATGGGAAAGGTTAGCTAACTTGGGGATGTGGATAAGTATAGCATTGTGCATGAGAGTTGACTCTAACAGAGGGTAATAATATTCGACCCATGTTCTGTGAAAGAGTTAAATGAACTCATTGGCTATTTGTAAGGCTTCAAGAAGAATTTTCACAGGCAGATGCTGTGCATCCACATGCCCTAACCCTGTATCAACTACACTTTCAATTAGTTTGTCTTTGTCATTAGATAAAGCTTGAGCAGAAGTTTCGCTGCATGCAATACTCAGAAAAAGAAATTGTCATTTCAGTTTAGGCACTGAATTCATCAAATTATAAACAATCTTAGATAAAAGGGAGAAATAATGGTATTAACCTTTGATTAAAACATAAATAAAAATAAAAACCAGCAAAATTAAATAATCATCACTTTCGTCATATTTGAGAATGCTTCTTAGCAATGTCATCTTGAGATGATGGAATAGAGCATCCAGCTGCAACAATATTCTTATGAAAGGTCTTGAAATGAAGCAATTGAAGATTTGTAGTTTGTGTTATCATGGTAGAAATATTAGAATGTTGACGAGAGTTTCGAGGCCCCATAGCTGTCCGGAGATGAGCATCAATAGACTTCATCTGGTGCGGAATATTTAGTAAACAGTGCAGCTCATACTTTATGGTCACGCCCCAAAAGTATGGCTAAGGCACCTGGTTTCAGGAATTCCGTGATGGTCCGCCCATTAACGGTGGTGTCACAAAAGAGTAGAATAGTATATTACGATCCAAGCCATTCTAGAAAAGGCTGGGACATCGTTAACATCCAGGGAGGAAATCTGGGTGGGCCTTTTAGTCTGTCCACATGTACTACGCTCCTGAAGTATGTGAATTTGGTTTCAAAATTTAAAATTTGTTGCCCGCTTTTGGCAATAATGCGGATGGTCCCGCAAATTTGGGTGAAAAATTGAAATTCTGTTCAGGTTCACTTACCAAAACAGTATCGCCTATTTCTAGTGTTGTAGACTCAACCAGTTTATGTTGCATATAAATTATTTCAGCACGTGACACTGTTAAATGTTCCTGTACTTGGCCATCAATATCAATGAAAACACCGATTTGCTTGGTATCGAAATCGTCCACATTGTAGACAGGGCCTGGCTTGCCTGTATGTCATAGGGCAGACATTTGTCTATGCCATAAGCAATGTAATAGGGTGATTTGCCTCGTGAGCTATTGATCGAATTCACGTTAATAGAGGCTGCCTCTTGAGGTTACCAATCTTCCTATGTATGCATTTGACTCACTATTGGGACGAAGTATCTCCAGGATTTTACGATTGGTTCTTTCAATGAGGCCATTTGCCTGTGGATGATTAGCTGTTATGAAGTTTGTTGGATGCGGACACACATATTTGTGCTAAAAGTTGGTTCTTGAACTCTAACCGCTGCGGAGAAAAAGAACCTTGGGAGTAGTAAAAGGACATATAAGATGCATCACTAGGCGTGAGCCACAGATCAGCTGTTTTAGCCTTGAGTGGGACTAAAATTACAAATCTAGAAAAGATCCACACACACACACTAAGAACATAAGAACATAAGAATGGAGGAGAAACTGCAGGGCCTATTGGCCCATACTGGGCAGTCCCGTACACCCAACCCCTATTGCTCATATAAGCATCCAACCTATGTTTGAAGCTATTCACGTATTCGAGCTAATGATGATATTTGGTAACTTGTTCCATTCATCCACTACTCTGTTTCCAAACCAGTGTTTACCGATTTCACGCCTAAATCTAAATTTATCTAATTTAAAACCATTGTTACGAAGTTCGCCTCCTGGTTGGATAGTTTGAGTACCTTTGTAATGTCCCCTTTGTTTAGCCCTGCCTTCCACTTATACACCTCTATTAAGTCGCCTCTTCACGTCTCTCGAGCGAGTGCAAATTAAGATGCTTTAGCCTGTCTCTATATTCAAGGTTCCTAATGCCGGATTAGTCTTGTCATTCTCCTTTGAATTCTTTCCAAGGATTCTATATCCATTCTGTAACACGTGACCAGAACTGAACCGCGTGAGTCCAGGTGTGGTCTCAAGAGCAAGATACAGTTTTAGGATGACCTCGCTAGTCTTGTAACTAACACTCCTTTGAACGCATAAGGATCCTCAATGACTCTAAGTTGTAACAAGTTGATGGTGACTGTGTCAAGCGGATGTTCGGTAATGGAGTGGAGTCAGTAACAAGTAAATTACCCTTATGCTGAGCACAACAATGTGTTGTGATATATCTCTTTTCATAGTATCCCACCTTATGTATATTTTAAGCTTAGCTGATGAGAGATAACTTAGTAGTCATATTTAATAAGTTTATGGGTTAAGTTTGCAAAGCAAAATGGTCTTTTTCTCCATTTATTTAGAAGAATAAACTATCCACAGTCAACAAGGATATCACCGTAATAAACACTATAAGCTGTGAATGTTATGGATAGCGGAAGCTTATCTGGGATAGCTTGTAGGTCATCTCATCCTTTGTGTGGTTGATGATAAGTGGAGAGGCCGGCTGACCTAGCATCTTTAGAGATGCTACTTGCCAGTGGAAAATTTCTGATCACATAGTCAGTATGGCTCACTTGCTCGGGAGAAATTACAGTGGGTGATGTATTTAACCCATATTTATATAATACTAGACAAGGGCTAATACACATTCTTGGGTACATCCAGGGTGTCATCACAAAAAATAGAGGATCACGTAATAAAATCATGAACTTGGGGCCCATTTACTTACAAGAAATGCTGGTTTTGTACATTAGTTACCTCTACCTACTCCCAGAATAAGAAATTAAAAAAAATTATGTGAACTTTATGATTAGTGTCAAACAAACTGATGAAATCTGAGCCATTTGTGATTAAACGACATGAAAAACTAGGAGATGACTTATACTGAATATTGCCAAAGTATCTTATTGACCATTACATTGTCCTTCATAGGACATGTGCATATTAATACCTGCCCTGGGCCATCACACACACACACACACTCACACACACACACACACACACACTGAGTGCATACATAATTTTATTTGTCTACGGATATCTTGAGATACACATGTTCAGAATCTGAAAATTCACCTATAAAATTTCCTAAATTGCCACCACTATTTACGTTACAAGCTTCCACTTATACAATTTGGGTCCTGGTAAAATTCAAATCATGCACATCACACGAGCACTCTCCCCACTAGGTTGAGGTAGGAGTTATTTTATGGTTATTTTCAATTCATTGGTTAGAATATAGAATACAGTATAGACTCGATTTCTTGCAATTGGTTTTAGTTTGGTCATTTCTGACCTTGCCATGAACCGACAATTTTATTTACATGGTTCATTCCATCATTTTACCGAGCGGCGCGGGCAGGGGTGTGCCAAGGTGAGATCAACAAAACATTACCCGAGTTCTTCACCCGCCACCCACCACAGCCAGAGTCAGTGATAGTGAGGATATGGACTTTAGGGGTTAGACAAAGGGCACAGCCTCTGTGGTGGATAGTGATACAGGTGATACAAGTGATAAAGGTGAGGGCCAATAATCTGCCCTCTGCCTCCAGAACCAACCCCAGTCGTATGCCCAGCCATCTCTTCTACTAAGTAAGTGTTAAAAAACCTAATATTATTTATATTTCTTAAATATTAATTGTGCGTCATACCATCATAAAATTAAGATATTTTTACTACAATATACGTAGCATAACGTATTGTGTCTGGGTGAAGTATAATTTGTTTATTTACTGAAAATATTTGTTTTAGCTCATAAAATTCATAGAAATTTACCGGCAGAATATAATTTACATTGCTGATTTTTATAAGAAGTGATTAATTTGAATATAAACAAGCTAAAATTTGCATTAGACAACAAATTTTAGATCTAATTTAGAAATTTTATTAGAGAAACAAAACTATATTTTTTGTGCAAAATATATGACGTTTTTATTCAAATTATTAGCAGTCTTGCAAGGAATCCATGTCAATTATATTATCTTAACCATAGTATGAGGTATTATTTATTACTAAACCTAAAACCTAGTGTTTTCACCCAAACATTTCTCAGGGAGGAGGAGAGCCAGCGAGCATAGGAGGAGGAGAGGGAGAGGTTGAGTCCATTATTTGAACAGACATTAACCGGCAACTGTATTTCTCTTAAATATTAATTGTGTGTATACCATCATAAAATTAAGATGTTATTTTACTACAACGTACTATTGTGTCTTAAAAGTGTAGTTTGGGGGTGGCCCAGTCTCTATTTCAATTAATCCCATATGTTCTGTTATTTGTTTCCGAGTTTCCGTTATCTGCCGGACCTCCGCAGGTTCAATTGACCGTAGTAGACATGCTATAATTATGACACTTTTCTCCACAACTGATATTTTAACATCTCTATTCAATATTTGAGCATTCCCAGCTTATTTGCAAATGAAAAATTATGATACCCTACAGTAATATTTAACCCAGGCAGGCTAGCTGCAGCTCTCATATTCTGAAATAAGACCAACTTTTACCCAGCTGGGCCAAATTTGAGTTGTGTTGTCGTTATTTTTCAACTCATAATTTTGAGAAGATATACTGTATATATTTATATTCAATTTCTTTATTCTGTTACATGCACACACATACAGAATGTACAAAAAGAACAGAAAAATATTATCATAGGAACAATAACATATATGTCCACGAAGTTAGTGGGTGATCTTGGGAGGCTAAAAAGGAGCGGAGGGGGAAGGGTGGTTGGTGTTAGATAGTGGTGGCGAGTGGTCACAGGAGTGTAGTGGTAGTGGTAGTAGTGGTAGGTGGTAGTAGTGGTAGTAGTAGTGGCCGTTGTCACCGAAACTTAGCTCTCGATGCTGCGATAGGAGGAACGAGAACGACAAGAGAAGGGCATATGGAGAGAATTAAAATGTTGATCAAGGCAGCTTCATCCTCTAGTGTTCACAACCTCTGGTGATGGGCCAAGTGCAAGATGTTTCACGCCAGACTCATGGAGCTGATCTCGAACAGAAGCAGCAGCCCAGAAGTTATGTCACAGCCTGGATGAGATGTCGACTGTCCTTCTCTCCTTCGGGTCGGCTTTGCTCTGCCTCAAGGGAACAGAGCTTCTGCCCCACTCCGACAACTGCTGCAGATATCGACTATGAGGCTACAGTCACTGAATGCCGCATGGATCTGTGCTCAACTAATTTAACACAGATAGGATAGTTTCTTATGTATTAGGATATTTAATATTAAGGTAAATAAATGGTTGGAAGGTGTGGCTATTGGGGGAGGCTGGAGGCCAATAAAAAAAAAAAAAAATGGTGGTGGTGATGGTGGTGGTGGTGGTGGTGGTGGTGGTGGTGGTGGTGGTGGTGGTGGTGGTGGCTGGTGGTCACAGGAGTGTGGTGGTGGTGGGTCAGGGAGGTGGTGGTGGTGGTGGTGGTGGTGGGTGGTGGTGGTGGTGGTGGTGGTGGTGGTGGTGGTGGTGGTGGTGGTGGTGGGTGGTGGGTGGTGGTGGTCATGGAGTGGTGGTGGTGGGGAGGTGTGGTGGTGGTGATGGTGGTGGCTGGTGGTGGTCATGGAAGGGGGTGGTAGTGGTCACAGGAGGTGGTGGTGGTGGCTGGTGGTGGGTAGGGGTGTGACAGTTGCCCTAACTTTGTCCTACAATGCTGTTCAAAATTTTGGTGTTGCATATTGACATAAAAAATACCCATGTGCAATTTTTAAGATTCATGCATATTTGAGTGAGCACCAGCAATTTGAAAAATAGCGATTTTGCTTATACGGCATACGCACCTATATATGAGATTACACAAACCATCATAAGGGATATTAACACAAATAATTTGCCTGTCTTAATTAAAAGCTGTTATCACTAACACAAAAGTTAATCATTCTTATTCTCTCATGGTACATTAAGGGTTTTTATCATATATTCACAAGGTATTATTTCTCTAGAGCAAGAAACCATGATTTCTGTTCGAAACAGATGATCGCTTCGCTGATTAGAACGCGGAGTATGCCATTTTCAACTACTTGAAGGACTTCTGAAAGCGCCTCATCCCTGGCAAACATTAAGAAAGCCATGGCAGTTTTACACCACGCCTCGCCGTATAATGAAAAAAAAAATACTACTACCCCGAATGCCAAAAGCTAAAAGAAAGTGTGTAGGTTTAGCTGAGAAACTAGATGTGTTAAACGATATGAAAAAGGTGAGAGGTCTGTGGTTTTATATATTTTCTGAAGTGGATCCATTAACAGAACAAAGCATTGAAATTTAAATAAATGCAAATGACCTCTACATAAAGATGTATAATGAGGAAAAGAAAGCAGCTGTGCAAGGTTCTTTAGACAGCTTTATTATTTGAAGGCCTAAACCATCAACTTCAGCTACACCATCAAATTCAGCAGCATAAGCAGCTTCATCAATAACTCAGGTTCAGTAAAAGTTTCAGCAACAGCTTTATAAAGCTACAGCTTCAGCCAGAGTTGAATCTGATGACTTTGTCATCTGAGTAAAAAGTCACACAACAACATTGGCTGTCCTTATGTTAGACTTTACCACCATTGGTGAATAAAATTCTTGTTTACATTAGTAAGTATAATTTAAAATATATATGAACAGTAAGTAAGTGTTGATTTCATATTCTTCGTGAAGAAATGACGATATGTTTTCACATGTCGCACTTACTGTACATACATTAGCGTTCCCAATCATATTTATTAATTTTTTATTTGAGAACCATCGTCACTCAAAAAAACAATGCCGCTTGTCACCTCTTGTGTGTTTTAATATTATACATATTATTAATGAATTGTATTGTTCATTTCACATAAAAAACATTAATTCAATCAAACACATATTCTTTAATAAACAATAATGAATCTTTTGAAAATATTCTTAATAATATAAATTATGCTATGTTTCCTCGAATGCACACATATACAGTATGTTTACGTTCCAATTCATGTCGCTCTTTCTTTACCATTAGTGGTTAGCTATTTTTATTTTTCCATTTATTAACATTAAATAACATTACTTAAAACATATATATTCATTTTTTACATTAATTTTAGTAGAGCTACAACCAGGGTCTTATTTTCTTCAGTTTCTTATGTAGAACCACTGTCCGGTGTAAACACTAACAACAACAATAAGCGTCCCATCTCCTCTTGTGTGACCATATTATTATCATTTATATTTGTATAAGGCATTCAGAAACATTATAAAGAATATAGTTTGCAATTTTCATTAATTTTAGTGTTTTGGGGGAAAAGAGGTTAAAGCCACACAAAAGATATGAAAAGGTCACACTTTGGACGCATCTCATTATTGCTTTATTGCAATATTAGGAAACATTATATTATTTGAGGCTTTACAGTATGTCTCTAAAACAATTGGCTCCCTGTTCCGCCACAAAAATGCCAGAAACTTTTAAAACTACCCTTAGACATTCTGGGGTCGGTACATAGGGTGTCATCCGTAAATAATCGAGGTCAACAAATTATAAAGCCAAAATTTGAAGAAGGGCATGCTGTACATTTGAGTACAGGTTGTGATAATTTTTGTGGTTGCTCAGAAGTTGTGGTTGCAGTTGCGAAGCTTTGTGACATCACTAATGTATAATGAGTCTCCATATGCTCTGGTTTATTCATTGATCAGTTGTCTAAGTGCAAAAGTAGCCCTGTCAAGCCATCATGTATCAATTAATTTTAAATATAAGTTATAATGTAAAGTGTTATAAGACAATGGTTTAGTAGTGCTGTTAATATGTGTGCTGTGTAAGTGTCTTGGCATGTCACCTCACCACTGACTCCTGAACAAACACTTCATCAACTTCTTCATATCCTACAATGTGCTTGAAGGTCAACAATATTTCTTTGAATGTTTGGCACACGCATGCACACAAAAATTAATGGCCTTGTTGTGTGATTGCCTGGAGGTGAATTAAAGGATCAGCTGTTGAGGAGCTTATCACTCCAACACTGGTGCATGTTACCACTCCTTTCCACTCCATCTCTAATCACCCACACCTTTCTGCTTTCACCCATATTTTAAAATGTTATGTAATGTAATGTTGAAGGATACAACTTGTTCATTTATACTTATACTTATCACAATCTCCCAAAAAATACTTTAGTTGCCTTTATTCATGACATCTTCAGGTCATGAGACCCACTAATCCCGAGCCAAGAAGGTGACCCGACATTCCATCAGAAGGTCAGTAACATGAGAACACTAATCCACCTCTACCTCCACCTGACATTGAGTCAGGTCCAGGTCAGGTTCCCCACAAAAAAAAAAACTTTAACTTTCATCTTTATTAAAGACATTTTCAGAAAATTTATTTTCAACCTCGAGAAAAGTTTGTAAAGCCGAAATTTTGGAAAAATTCGGCGAATGATTTTTCGAAAGTAATTTAATTGCTATCGAGATTTCGGTTTGAGGAAACAGGCTAACGGGGATATTATTATACAGTGGTCGCTATATCACAGAGAGAGGTCCAAGGATGTTTGCTATAAACTAAATGCTAATATATAATTAGAAGGTACAGGTAGTAGGTAATAGGCAACTACCAAACAGGGAGGTACTACTGCCTGGGAAGATATTGGAAGCATAATGTGTTGTCTAATTAGACCCTGCTGCCATATGGCATTATGAAATTGTGACCAAGTCCCAGGTTGCTGATCTATCTTTCTGCCTCATTTACACAATTGCAGGGTCTCAATTGTCTTCTACTATTGACAACACCACAAATAGAACTGTCAAGCATTCTTGATCTGTTTTATTCATTCTATTTTTCTCCTATGTCAGTTGATATTAATATTGGAAGCTAGGCTCGGATGGGTCCCACTGGTTAGGGGACCCCATGGCCACCTGATCATCATCAAGTTATTGGGCCTCAACTGACGCCGCAGTTGCTGGAGGATCGCTTTTTTTCACATCATTTTTCCAACATTCGCAGCCTGAGATTCAATTTTCCTTCTGTGGAGCACCATCTATTAACCTCTTCCGACTTACTACTTTCCGAAATTCAACTGTCCAAAACAGCTTCACCCAAACCTTTTCAAATCTCTAACTACAACCTTTATACCTCCTTCCATTCTAAGGAGGTGTATGACCTACTGCAACACCTATAGCTCGACTCATGGATCTTGAATCTCTATGATGTCATCTGGCTCAAAAAATCTCTTCCTTCTGTGACTATTTTCCTTTGTTTCCTCTGTTCTCCCAACTCTACCAACTAATTTGAACTCTTTGACTATCTCACTTCTTGCCATGAGTCGCTCTATCCACACACCCCCAACACTGAAATCCTCTACCTAGGGATTTAATGACATCACAGAGTGGCTTGGCTCTGCGATGACCCAGGTGGAGCTGAGGCACTCTATTTTTCCATACTTAATGATTTGGAACAGATATCAAACACCCTACACGGGTTCCTGATCGAAAATATTTATTAACATTCTTGATCTTTGTTTTACCTCTAACCCTCACACTATTCATACTCAATTTCTACCCCATAGGGTCTTCTGATCACAATCTTATTTTCATTAAATCAAACTGGCACGACCACCTCCCAATCTCTAAACGCCAACTATGGCACTATCGAGGGCAAACTGGCAATCCCTGCGAGAATTCTTCACCGACTTTCATGATGTTGCTTTTCCACTCGGGACACCTCGGTATGCTGGCAGCATTGCTGGGTACAGGCGGGGATGATGCATTTATCCCATCTTCTACCAAAACTTTCACATTACGATCATGGTTTGATCGCTTCCTGCATGCAGGGTGAGAGATAGGCACATCAAGCTATGAAGCTATTCCTATTACCCACCTCAATACTTCCAGGAATCGTTGTAAGGCTATTCTTCATACGACTAGAATTTTATAAAAGAAAGACCGCTGTCCTGACTAATTCTTCCTCTAGTAAATCCTTCAGGTCCCACAAAACATCTGTAATAACTTCTATTCCCCACTCTTCCGACCCGATAACTCTATAGCCAACTCTCTGTCTAACAAAGCCAATCTCTTTGACACCTTATTCTCTAACTCCACCTTAGATGATTCCAACTCTATCCCTCCCTACCCTGCTCCTCCTACTGAACCTATGCACTTTCCTATAATCTCCACTGCAGGGTTGCGGTGTGTTATCCAGGTTAGATGTGAGTAAGGCCCATGGACCAGAGACGGAAGACTGTTCTGAGGAGTGCAAGCTCTGCCCTGTGCTGTTTTGCCTCTGCCTCAAAACCCAAACTTTCTGAAACATGTCTTGGTTCAGCCCATCCTGAAGGGTGACCATTCCAATCCCCTAACATGCCCCATTGCCCAAACTTCATCCCCTAAGATTTCGAAACTATCTTGAACTCTCATTTCTCCTCACCTGAACGCCTTTTTGTAGGATCACCAGTATGGCTTTTGCCAGGCGAGATCTATCAGATCTGCTATCCTACTGCACCCATCTCTGGTCATCCTCTTAGGGATTATGGGGAAACTTTTGTCGCCGCCGACATCTCCAGCATTTGACAGGGTATGGCTTAAGTCTTGTTTAAACTCTTGTTTCTCCCACTTTGTTTTCTAATCTCTAGCTTCCTTGAGAACCCATCCGTGGCAGTTGATGTCGAGGGATCGATTCTTTTCACCAATAGTGGTGTCCCACTGTTCTGTCCTTTCACCTACTTTCTTTTTATCAATGATTTACTTCACACTACAACTAATTCTATCCATTCTTATGCTGATGATTCTACTTTTCACTTTCTCCACATTTCCCATTCCTCCTAACTCTCGAACTTGATATGTTTCTAGAGCTGATATCATTATTTATCAATGCAGATCTGTGCAGCAACTCTGAATGAGGAGGTACAAAATGGTTAAATTCAGTAATAAAACTCAGTATTTACCAATTACAATTTCTAAATCAGATGATTCTACCACTACTTTTCAGGACGCTAATCATTCTGCCAAATTCTGAAATAAATATGCTAGGCCTCACCATTCCAATATGTCCTGAAATCACACATCCTAATATAGTTAAGCTGCCTCAAACGTTGGGAATATTGTACAGATCCGTGGCTATTTCAATTCCTGAGCATGTTTTATGTATATATGGATTCATTTGGCCCTAACTTCATGCATTGCTCATATATGGGTGGCTCTTCTTCTGTCCAACTGTTAGATAGGTGGAATCAAAGGCATTTCGTTTTATTAACTTTAGTCGACAATTTCTTCCTTCGCCGCATTGTTGCTTCCCACGCCTTTTACAGGTACTTTAATGGGCAGTGTTCGGATTTGGCATCCCAAGGTTTCTCTTACCGCTTTGATACGAGGATAACCTGTTATAGTGCATCCTTTTTCTCACACAGCCAAACTGTGGAATGCTCTTCCCTCTTCTGTGTTTCCATACTTATAATCTGTCTCACTTTAAAAAGCTGGTTTCCAAGATCATGTGTAGATTAACACAGTAGGTACTTTTCTTCTATTTTCAATTTTTTCTGTCTTATTTTTTCGTCCCTGTAGGTCCGTTTGAGTCGTTTGACCTATGCCTGGGTAGGCATTCAAAAACAAAATGTAATGAATGGGGAAAATAGGTTAGGTTTGAGAGGCCAATAAAAGTGGCTAAACTTGACATAAAATGGCACAGTCTAAAGTTCAATATAAATTACACTGCTGAATCCTTGCAAGTCAACAAATAATTTTAATATAGACATCATATATTTTGTA
Organism: Homarus americanus; assembly: GCF_018991925.1. Lineage (NCBI taxonomy): Eukaryota > Metazoa > Arthropoda > Malacostraca > Decapoda > Nephropidae > Homarus > Homarus americanus. Next base: position 48,150 of record NW_024738265.1, read on the forward strand.
TTTTGCACAAGAGAATTTTAGTCTTTTGTACTAATATGTACAAATACAGTGATCCCTAGGTTAATGAGCTAACGATTTACCTTCCATAAGATTCTTAACATCAGTTAATCCATAACCGATTAACGAGCTTTTTACGTCGACCTCAACATGTTTCGCTTGCATTTGGCGTCCACCAGCTGTAGTATTAGTCCGCCAATACAGTAATCGGTTTTACGCTAAATTCTTACTATTTTAGTAAATATCAAGAAGTTTATACCATTCAACAATTTTAAAAGTTTAATCTTAACATTTTAGTCATTTTAACAATTATTGAACATAATTGAAGGTAAGGTCACTAGTTTCTGGTGCCATATCCAGCCTGTTAACACACAAACAGAGCTAGTCTTTCAGTGGAGGTAACATATTGCTTGAAACTCTCTTCAACTAAACGCTCTGTGTTTCACAAATTATTGGTCATTTTGAAATTTATTTTACATATTGACAATATATAATACAGTGCAGTGTTGATTTAAGAAAATAATCTTGAATTACACCAAGAGAACTAAAATTTTATGGGTGAATGGCACCATGGGGTGACTTCTCTTCCACCCCAATGCCTTCTTCTCCTTCTCCTCCACCCCCATTCTAATTCCCATCATCATCATCATCCAGGAGCCTTTACATACACACCTCAAAGTAAGTGTACTTTTCTACCTTTTTGTTGAATTTAGGCAATGGTGAACTGGAACCACTACCCAAAACCCATTAATGGTAATGGTTTAGACGAGCAACCTGGTTGAACGGACTGTCATACCCGAGGACCACTGTATTGCTAAAAATTTTATGTCTAATGCAGATATAGCATGTTTATATTCAAATTAATCACTATCTTATAAGAATTCCAGCAATGTTAATTATATTCTCCCATGTCAGTTCAGTGACATTTTATAAGAGAAAACTTAGACGCTCTTAAAGACTGATAAATAAATACAGTGGGGTATGCTATAACGAATCCAATTGGTTCTAGAACCTTGTTCATTATAAATATTCGTTATATAGGATTAACCGCTCCAGGCCCCCCAAATACAACCACTTAACACTGAAAAATATTATATAAAATTATAAAATTGTAAAAAGTGAATAAATATGCATCTAAACCCTGAAATAAAGAATATCATTAATACTTGTAATAAAAACAATAAATTAGTCAAAAAAAAAAAAAATTAAATAATGCTCTTGTAGGAGTTTCGTTTGTTATAGCATTCTCAATTTTATAGGTAAACCCGCTCAATAGGAATATTCGTAGTAGGATCCATTCGTTGTAGCATACCCACTGTAAGCACTAGAACCGCGCCAACTGTCAAACATATCATCATATCATATCACCTCACCTCTCAACTTCCCAGCCAGGGTTTGGTGATTTTAGGCTTTATATAATGTCACAGACTACAGTTAGAAGAATACAGTCTGCGATAATATTAACGCGATAGAGCAGACTAACTAAGTTCTCGCAAAATAAGATCATATGAGCGGAAGGCTATCCTGGGATGCGAGATGTCAAAACGCTTGTTTGCTGGCAAGTGGTGACATTTGGCAACTGAGCACACATCACGGTTTGTAGTCAGTGCCTCTGGCAACTGTAGGATGATTTATTGTGCGGGTTCCCGCGCCATGTGGCTGTGTTTTTGTCTCAAGGTCCATTAACCTGACATAGTGGCCATCAGAGATGTCCAGGAGGGTTACTACAAGAGACGATATTGCAGCAGTGATTGCATTGTACAAACGCACCATGTACTGAGAGAAATTTCGGCTCAGACTGGTGTGGCATTACGAGTTGTTTAAAATCTTGTCAAATGTTTGACCTTGAGAGGACGAGTTACCAGCTCCATTACCTAAGTCTGGTTGGCCTAAATTATTGTCTCCACGGACACTTAAGGTTATTTCTATTAAGTTTGGTCCATCTCTCACTACAGCACGGAAGTGAAGAGAAACCCCGTCTTCCGAGTCACGCCTCACATTGTGTTCAACAAGCCCTGCACGATGACCTGGGATTTAAGAGCTGTGTCCACCAGAACCTCTGTTGACAAAGAGACAGAAGGAAAATAGTGAAATTTGCAAGAAATATGAAGTGTGGATTTAGAGACATGGAGGAGTGTATCATGGTCGGATGAGGCTACGTTTTCTGTGACTGGGAGTAATGGAGGAGGGTGTACCGCCCCCACTCTAGACGCACCTCCCACAGTACACTGTAAAGACTGTTAAGCACCCTGCCTCGCTTATGGTTTGGGCTTCTTTACATATTATGGTTTGGTGAACTAGTAATCCTCCTTAAGAACCAGATCAGTACAACTATCTTGAACTGCTCAGTGATTTCTTACCTGAATCATTTGATGTTTTCATGCAGGACGGTGCCCCATGCCACACCTAAAAGTGTCATACAGTGGCTCAAAGACTGTGAGACTTTCTTTAATGACGGCCTGGCAGTAGCCCAGATCTTAACCCAATAGAAAATTTGTGGTCCATTGTTAAGTGCCGCTCGCGCCGACGCTGAAACATCATCAATCCCGGCTAGAGGCAGCCATCAAGGATACCTGGGCTAACTTGCCACCTGACCTCTTGCAAAACCTTGCTGACAGTGTTCTCGAAGGCTAAAAGACTGTCTGAAGCACAGAAGAAATACTACAAAGTATTAATTGAAGTGTTAAGTGTTACTTGACTTTACTTATATAACATAATAGTATATATGCATATGTTTTCAGCACACAATCTCACAATCTGCACAGACTGTATAATTTGCATTGCTGAATCCTTGCAAGACAGTGTAAAAGTGAGAGTTCTCGTGGTGCTGAGAAGAAAAGAGACACCCGAAGACAGACCCTCGTAGTCCCTGTGTAACGGAATGAGGAAACGAACAGTAGCTCAGGTGATTTCTTCATTCCAAAATGGAGAGTTCCTGTTAAAACTGCAGACATAATCGTTGGAAGACCTATTAATCCGTCAGCTGGTAAATGAAAGTCCTGGACTACATAAAATCTGCAGAAAAGTACATACCATGTCTAGAAAAACGTATGGCAATGTTACCTTTCCTGTTATGCCCAACTGAGTACCCGGAAACACCTGAGAGGGTGTCCTGAGGTCCAACTAAAATTGTTCGGTGAGGAATCTTCTGAAGTTCTTGATAGGACGTTAACGAGATGACATTCGCAGGCAACGTATCAATGTCCAGGGCAAGCTTGACTGAACCCAATCTTTACCTGAACCAATAACCGTTCGGTTTGTTCAGTGCTGCTATTAAAGAGACTGCAACGGAGTGTTGTCTACATCGGTACTGGAGTACCTTACCACGTGCGGTCTGAACCTGGCACTGGTCTTCCGACTTCTTATGAAAAACCAGATTGATAAAGTGTTTGGTTACACTCTGATATCGTCAATCCTATCTCCTTATATCGCTGGAGGCTAGTATGGGCGGGAGACTCATGGTATACACACCACATATCAGCTGTATGGTCTGAATCAGACCTGGGTGAGCAGCTGCTGCGTAAATCTTAGATGGGTCTTGTCGTTGTCTTGATTGAGAAGTTGATTTATTCTAGATTTAGCACCACTACCCTGGAGCTGGTAACAATAATCAACTGTATGCCCATTCTTCCTACAATGCATGCATACTAACTATTGCTTCGTTTGCGCCGAATTCTTGGGAACTCTTTGTTGAACTGGCACCACAATTGTTACCGTCCTCAAGAAGGAGTGCATAGTGCGATTAATAGCGAAGCGATGCATAATCCAGAATATCATCAGTGGGCTTGTAATTAGTTGTCTTCCCTGATTATATACTGGGTCACGAATGGCCACTAGAAAATAAAAATTCCATCAACTGTGCAAAATTTTCCATGGACAATCTGCCTTGTGAGTCCACCCAGGCTAAACAACGAAAAGTAGCCAGGATATCCTGTTAAACCTCGCCAGTAAGCTAAAACACATGTTATGGTATCTTTCGCGACTTATCACTGGGAATACGATCAACCCAACTAAAATCCAATTCAGATGATCTTGCTTTGATCCCAATTCAAAGAGACCACTGAGGTTCTTCATCTCCCGTTATTTGGATGGTTTTATCACATCCTCACATGGTCAGATAAATGTCGCTAACGATAATCATCTTCCTGCCAGAACTCGCTAACGCGATCGCCACTTGCTATGACTGACAGAACTTGAGGCTTGTTAGATGACGTGCCTGAACTATTTGTGGCCATGGTTAAGGAGTTGTTAGTTAACTTAGACCTAACTGCAACACTACTGGATACGAGAGGGAAAGGAGGATTCTAGACACTATCAGACTCTGTAGAAAGAGAAGGAACTTGCCCAAAATGAGGTGTGGTGTCGTATGTACAACCTGACCTCAGGGTTCTATGGTTTAAATTGTCAAATGACTCATCAATTACCTGTTCACTACTCTCAAGAGAGAGGGGTCACGCCTAAACGCGCGTCTGTGTTTCTTACAAATTTGCTTGTTCAGTATAATCACTAGTGCGGAAGCTAAATCAGTGTCTGGCTAGAATGGGTCATCAACCTGAGCAAAGGCTTCAATATAACGTTCCGCCAACTCGGTAATATCAGGACACAGAAAATTACGCTGATCATGTATCAAATATAAATGGAGGTATAAATCAGTCTACACAATAACCTTGCTTATCCACTTACAGCAAATTATATAAAATATTAATAAAAGAATTAAAATATCTATAAATGAAAAAAGAAAATACTAGTATATTTATATATACTGTACAAATAAGTAAGACACTTATAGATTATACATAACCTACACGATGGCTAACGTTGATGCTGTGCTGTAGCAAATGTTATTGTGAGTATAATACTAGCATATGTTTGTGACATACCTAATACTGAAGTCTTGATTGAAGAAAACGAATAACTTCTGGGAAGATTTTTTAAAATATGGCCACCAAACCGTGAGACTTCCAGTAAGCGGAGCCAATCAAGTGAGAAATTTCAGGTGTCAATATCATTCCTTGTGAGACACCACCCATATAGTGTCCTCTATGTGTCCTCATTGTCAAGGCAAACTGCATTATAGCGACCACCAACTTGTGAGTTGCCAGGGGCTGAAGTTCGATGACCTAGGAATGTCGGAGCTGGGCACGGGTAAAGTCTCAGGTCACTGGGTTCACTGAAAGTTTGCTGGGATCACTGACGAGAGACATCCACGATGAATGAAGACCACTATGCAACTGACGAACACAAGACAAGCTTCTCTGTATATAAGACTCTGTCTGTTACACAAGGAATGTAACTTCATCCTTGACCACCGACGGGTCAAGACGGGTCAGAAGCACCTGGCGCTGCTCAGCAGCAGCCACGCCAACTGTTATGTTGGCCCATACCAACTCCCTCCCTGAACCTCCTCCCCACCGAATATCAGGTTCTCGCCAGAAGTTACTATTTCATTTGGGAAAGGAAGGGAACCAGTGTTGAATAGTGGTGACAGTGCTTAAGTCAGTGAAACCAACTCAGCAGTTGAGTCTGAGCCAAGCTAACCTTCACACAGTGAGGTCCCAGGTACCCAGTGATACCCTGAGACTCCACGATAGAGAGGCCTGGGACCACACCTCACCCACATGAGTGAGTGAATTTGAGACAACGGACCACTGGTGTCCCCATTATGCACCTCACAGCGAGTGAATGAATTGCTACAGCATCATGTGAGGTTCCTCACAACACCCAAGTAGGAATTACTACACCACGTGATGCCCTCATAACACCATCCGTGAGGATTACTACGCCATGTGATGCCCTATAACACCATCTGTGAGGGAATTACTACACCACATCAGGCCCCTCATACACCATCTGTGGGGGAATTACTACACCACATCAGGCCCTCATAACACCATCTGTGAGGGAATTACTACACCACATCAGGCCCCCGTAACACCATCTGTGAGGGAATTACTACTCCACATCAGGCCCCTCGTAACACCATCTGTGAGGGATTTACTACACCACATCAGGCCCTCACAACACCACCTGTGAGGGAACTAGCAATCCACGGATGCCCCCCATAACACCATCTGTGAGGTAACTACTACATCATCAGGCCCTCGTAACACCATCTGTGAGGGAATTACTACACCACATCAAACCCCTCATAACACCACCTGTGTGGGAACTAGTACTCCACGTGATGCCCTCATAACGCCATATGTGGGGAAGTTACTACACTACGCCTGCTGTTCAACACTTCAGCTCACATGATTCACGTGGTAAACATTAATCTGTATGTTCACTGTATATGTTCCTTCACCTTCTAATGAAGGCTTTTGTTAAACCACCAATGTATGTAATAAGTCATTTATGTCCAATGTATATTTTCAGCCTCGGCTGCAAACTCTTTCAATAAACCGCTTATTATTATATTATTATTATTATTATTATTATTATTATTATTATTATTATTACACACTACATTCACCAACAGCCTAGGCAAACAACTTGTGATGTCTACCAAGGGAAACTCAACAATGTTTAGAACACAGGAATGTTGCTGGGTAGTTTTGAGTGTTGCAAGGCGAGAAACTGCGCCGAGTCACGCCCTCTTAAGGTGGGGCTGTGTTCTCCCACGGTACAAACAGGATGCTTGTTGATGTGTCGGCACAATCCAGATGAGCCGGGCGCGTGTTGCCGAATTAGTGTGAATCATTAATAACTCACTTCCCAAATGTTATTGAGACAAAATATTTGATCATGTAAAACAGGCTTGTATCACTCAACATGTAACGAATCACACTGGGCCCAAATCGCGATAAATCCACGCGGCACATATTCTAATAAACTTCAGGAAAAAAATTGTTTGTCACATATAACAACATCTTTGATTGTTATTTAGATATATCTTGGTATACAAGTCCAGAACCACAGCCCGCCAGCCTTGTTTATTGTTACTTGTAATAAAACTATAAAAGGTGTGGAAATATCATTACAATAATCTAGTGCCTTAGAAATATAATAAAACCTAAAAAAAAGTGATTATATGTGGGAAGTGAAAGTATGTTGAAGTGGTGGGTTACTGGGCTATAACTGCTTGACTGTGCTGATGTAATGACATCATACACACAGTTGGGCGACAGCCACAAGCCTGTGAGTCAGCTGGTTGACTGCCTGAACTGTGTCCAACACTCAGAAGATGATTTTATTTTTATTTTTATTTATATGCTATGCATCAATTTTATTGTTTATCATAATAATAAACATGGCAGCTAATAATTCCGAACAGAGGTCAAAGGATATGCATCCATCACGATAGTAGATGGGCAAATGACCACAAGGTATGAGTCTTGAGACAAACATTACGCGTGAGTTGGAAATTAAACAAATAACCAATACAAAGTATTTTGTCCCATCTGGAAATTCAAAATACACAATGAAACTTAAGAATGTTGAGGAACGTCACTTGGGGTTGTCTTAGTGAATGTATAGAACGTTACCTGGTTTTTTGGGTTACGGTCTTGGACACGGTAGTGCGGTTCACTGAACTTTCATTCTTGTAAACAAACTCATGAGTAGACAACATGCATAGTGATGACAGTAATTGTGGTATTACCCGTATGGTAATTTTAACCTCGGAGCTTTTGTTTATTTGTTACGGAGTTTGGATGCCTTTTTTTTTCTTGCAAGACATTTTGTATACTGTAGTTATATTTTCCTCAAACTATTCTAACAAACCTGAGTACAGGTTGAACTCCCTAATCTGGCACCCTTTGGACAAGAGAATTTTCCGAACCACAGGTGGTCTTTGTAAAATACATAGTATTATTGTTGTCACACAGTTTTAATGTGCCTACGCGCCTAATGTTTCTCTGGGAACGCTACACTGTCCTAAGGGCAAAGCTGTACTGTACATGTACTCAAAATAATGCACTAAATGATCAAAAAAATTTTGTCTAGTGCAAACTATAGCATGTTTATATTCAAATTAATCACTATCTTATAAGAATTCCAGCAATGTAAATTATATTCTCCCTGGTCATTTTTATGACATTTTATACAAAAAAAAATAAAACCCAAGCTAAAGGACATAAATAAACAAATAAATATTTCACTAGACCTCGCACCAACTGTCAAACATGTCACTGTCACCCCCCATCTTCCCAGCAGAGTTTGGTGTTTTAGGCTTACAGTTTTATCTATATAATATCACAGACTAAAGTTAGGAGAATATAATTTGTATTGCTGAATCCTTGAAAGACATCGAATAATTTGAATATAAATGTCATATATTTTGCATGATAAAAATTTGTACTCTGTAATAAAATTCTTAAATTAGAACTAATATTTGTATGTCTAATGCTAGCTATAGCATGTTTATATTCAAATTAATCACAATCTTATAAGAATTCCAGCAATGTTAATTATATTCTCCCATGTCAGTTCAGTGACATTTTATAAGAGAACAACTTAAAGTTACTCTAAGGGCAGATAAATAAATACACTAGACCTTGGCATCAACTGTCAAACATATCACCCCCCTATCTTCCCATCAGCTGATCGCTAGTAAACAGACCATTTCACATCCCTTAATTTTAGCTGTGTTGATTTATGAGTGTTTGTTTTAACATAATACTACAAAAACAATGTTTTGTTTATTCTAGGAGATGGGCTGAGGTGCATCTGTACTCAGTCTTTTAGTACTTTGTGTTTTCTCAAGTACCAAACTAATTATTCCATTGACACAACACTTGATTTAGTGTGAATCCGTTTAAAGCTACTCTCTTGGAACGTATCTCGTTATATCCACGTCTACTGTACAGTGTACAGTAATTATAATAAACGAAAATAGATAAACAATAATTCTCATTCTGCACTTAAATTGACAAAATAGTTATGGTACCTGTACCTGTACATAAATTGGTGATGTTCACCTGTAAAGAGGAAAAATATTCGTACAGTAAATTAAATAATAAAATAAATATGCTTTAGGCAGCATATTAAGGGTAAATAAAAATTGAAATAATACAGAAACATTCAAATAACGAGGACAGCACCAAACTCACGAGGACCAGTTGCAAACAAAGGGTATGCGAACCATGGATACTAGTCGGTCGTCCGCAAATAAAATTACGGACGACGGAGGTACCGATTAGGAGGTTCAACCTGTACTACTAAAATAAATTTTCCATAAGTGTGCGATTCCATAAACTGGAGTGCCAATATTGAGGACTTCCCTTGGGGAAATAGATACACAGAGATACAGGTAGTTAAGATAAGTAGATATTGATCAATACAGATAAATATGCAAGCTTTTACCTGATCCCATAAAATTCTTATCAGAGTAAATTCCAACTTGATACACAGCTTCTACTGTGTTCTTGCCCGTCTGAAACATTAGCCTGGTTCAGGCTTTTTCCACAGCCACTGAGCCAGAATGTCCGCCAGCAGCTCCATGGGTCTATCAATCTGAAATTGTATAAAGCAGAGTTTTCACAAAGAATAAAGTTAATAGTCCATTGAGGTTTTGAACATGGTCAAGGTCAAGGCTTACCAAACTCATTAAACTGCAGTAACTGATTAATGAAGTCGATACAAATATGTTCAGAGATCAAGTTAAGCTACAGTTTTAAATTTTCAATGGCAATTATAACCATAGATTGTGTTGAGCAAATAATGAAGCAGCCTAAACATCACTTGGTACAGTAGTTCATAAGGAAACCTCTAATGACACAATGAATTCATGTTTCATCAGTTTCAATAATGATGACAGACTAAGATACTAATTTCAGTTTTAAAGTAACTAGTAATGTAATATTATAGCAACTTAATTTACAGTGATATCCCGTTAGCGGAACAATTGGTGCAGAGCTCTGACGGGATTGAGAGATTTCGGATAACGGACAACTCTCATAAAGCCGGAAAATATCCCTCATCCCGAAATTTTGCGGAATTTTCTGAGTAACGGAAAATGTTCTCGGAAATTCCAGAAATTGCCCATAACATCATCTTCAAATCCGAAAAACTCCCCAATCCCTGAATTTTTCGTAATCTTCCAAGTATTGGAAAAATTTCTGAATTTTCCGAAAATGTGCCCTCTGAAAATTATTCCCATCCGGCTTTGGGAACGATTTTTCGAAGATCTCAATTCCGGATATCGGAGATTTCCGGGTTTGATGAATTCCAGCTAACGGATATATTACTGTACATTTAATTGACACACAGATTGAGAAAACTTTACCAAGAATGGAAGTATTGCATAAACAGCATACATGTAATTATACAGCACAATTGTAGTAGTAATCCTTAAATGGTGACAGTAATACACAAGAGGCATGTATAGTCAGTCCCTGACTTACGACGGGTTTGGGACCCATTTAAGGTTGTAAGTTCAAAAAGAAAATAATACAGTGGTCCCTTGATTAACAAAACACAACTGATTTCAACTCACAGAAAAAGTACATACAAAGTAAAGCCAAAAAATGCATAGTCAGAAAACTCCTAAAATTCCTAAAATGCCCTTAAATCACTAAATATATATATATAGACCTAGACCGACTTACGACGGGGTTAGGGACCAAATCCAGGTCATAAGTCCGACATAGATAAAAAAAAAAAAAATTTAATAAAAATCTACAATGAAATACAGTACAGTAAAAATAATGAATAATGATGAATGGATACAGTACAGTGAAAGTAATAAATAATAAGGAATGGATACAGTGTGACTGAGCACTTAACCTTTAATGTAGTCAGCTGAATGCACATGGGCCCCCATAATTTTCTAATTATACATGGAGACTACATTAACTGGAACGTTTGGTATAGAAAAATGCGTGTCATTTAAATTATTATTTTTTATCTATATCTGAGGCGTCGTAGTCCCGACGGTCGAAGAATACGAGAAGTCGGGGTCTAGGTGTATATATATATACAGTCAACCTCACTTTTACGCGGTCCCATATTCCGCTTTCCACGTTTACGAGGTGCCCTGCCAGAACCCAGGATGCTCCATATCTCTGGTGGGTGTATCCCTTTACACGTGAAGTATAATTTTTTTATTTAGCTCATAAAATTCATACAAATTATCCGCCAGAATATAATTTACATTGCTGGAATTCTTACAATTTGATGATCATTTTGAATATAAACATCATAGATTTTGCATTAGACATACAAATTTTAGATATAATGTTTACTCTGAGTAAATATGTTATCTTTTATGCAAAATATATGACATTTATATTCAAAATATTCCTGATCTTACAAGGAATCCAGCAATGTCAATTATATTATCCTAACTTTAGTCTGATTTATTATTTATTAAAAAAAGGTAAACAGTCTGATCACACATTTATCTAGTAGGGACGTTGGTGTGGGGAGGGAGGAGGGACCGGCGACCGACCATCTGCGTGTGAAGAATATTTTTTTTATAAACTGAAGATTTTTATTTTAGCTCATAAAATTCATACAAATTACCGCCGAATATAATTTACATTGCTGGAATTCTTACAATTTGATGATCATTTTGAATATAAACATCATATATTTTGCATTAGACATAAAATTTTTAGATATAAAGTTCACTGAGTAAGTATAGTTATCTTTTGTGCAAAATATAACGTTTATATTCAAAATATTCCTGGTCTTACAAGGAATCCAGCAATGTCAATTATATTATCCCAACTTTAATCTGAGGTATTATTTAATACTAAATGTTAAAATCTAGTGTTTTCACCACTCTTTCTGAAGGAGGATTGGGGAGGAGGTAGGGGGGGGTTGGAGACGGACTGACCATCTGGCGCTTGGAAGGAGGGAGGCAAGGTGGAGTACTTTGATTGACAGATAGTGTAAACGAAGAATATTTTTTTATTAACTGAAGATATTTGTTTAGCTCATAAAATTCATACAAATTACCGGCCAGAATATAATTTACATTGCTGGAATTCTTACAATTTGATGATCATTTTGAATATAAACATCATAGATTTTGCATTAGACATACAAATTTTAGATGTAATGTTTAATCTGAGTAAATATGTTATCTTTTGTGAAAAATATATGACATTTATATTCAAAATATTCCTGGTCTTACAAGGAATCCAGCAATGTCAATTATATTATCCTAACTAGTTTGAGGTA
>NW_024738266.1:0-21080 GCF_018991925.1 Homarus americanus
TTACCAAATCCGGCTTGGAAACACGAGGATCCATATATATTTCATTAGCTCAATAAAGCACGCGGAATTCTACATATAATCAAGAACCTCACCCCACCAGGATTTGAACCCACGATCTTATAATTGTGACCGGGGAACGCTAACTCTGGGCCACCAGGACAATAAAAGCACTCCTAGACTCTGCTATATTTCACACAAAACCTGTTCAACGAGATTATGGAGCTGTGAACCACAATAGGGAACCACCCGTGTCGCTTAGGTGATCAGAGCAATGTTTTACCAAATCCGGCCTGGAAACACGAGGATCCATATATATTTCATTCCCAATAAAGCACGCGGACTTCTACATATAATCAACACCTCACCCCACCAGGATTCAATCCCATGATCTTATAATTGTGACCGGGGTATGCTACCTCTGGGCCATCAGGACAATAAAAGCAGTCCTAGACACTCCTATATTTCACACAAAGCCTGTTCAACAAGCTTTTAGCGCCGTGAACCTCTAATGGGGTCCATCTGTGCCGCTTAGGTGATCAGAGCAACGTTTTACCAAATCCGGCTTCGAAACACGAGGACCCATATATATTTCATTAACCCAATAAAGCACGCAGACTTCTACATATAATCAACACCTCCTTACACCAGGATTTGAACCCACGATCTTATAATTGTGACCGGGGAATGCTACCTCTGGGCCACTAAGACAATAAAAGCAGTCCTAGACTCTGCTGTATTTCACACAAAGCCTGTTCAACGAGCTTTTGGCGCCGTGAACCTCTAATGGGGACCACCCGTGCCGCTTAGGTGATCAGAGCAACGTTTTCCCAAATGCGGCTTCGAAACACGAGGATCCATATATATTTCATTAGCCCAATAAAGCACGTGGACTTCTACATATAATCAACACCTCACCCCACCAGAATTTGAACCCACGATCTTTATAATTGTATGTGACCGAGGCGCTACCTATGGGCCACAGGACACTATAAGGGTCCTAGACTCTGTTATATTTCACACAAAGCCTGTTCAAAGAGCTTATGGCACAGTGAACCACTATAGGGGACTACCCGTGCCGCTTAGGTGATCAGAGCAACGTTTTACCAAATCCGGCTTGGAAACACGAGGATCCATATATATTTCATTAGTCCAATAAAGCACGCGGACTTCTACATATAATCAACGCCTCACCCCACCAGGATTTGAACCCATGATCTTATAATTGTGACAGGGGAACGCTACCTCTGGGCCACCAGGATAATAAACAGTCCTAGACTCTGCTATATTTCACACAAAGCCTGTTCAACGAGCTTATGGCGCCGTGAACCTCTCATGGGGACCACCCGTGCCGCTTAGGTGAACAGAGCAACGTTTTACCAAATGCAGCTTCGAAACACGAGGATCCATATATATTTCATTAGCCCAATTAAGCACGCGTACTTCTACATATAAACAACACCTCACCCCACCAAGATTTGAACCCACGATCTTATAATTGTGACCGGGGAACGCTACCTCTGGGCCACCGGGATAATAAAAGCAGTCCTAGACTCTGCTATATTTCACACAAAGCCTGTTCAACGAGCTTATGGCGCCGTGAACCTCTAATGGGGACCATCCGTGCCGCTTAGGTGATCAGAGCAACGTTTTACCAAATCCGGCTTCGAAACACGAGGACCCATATATATTTCATTTACCCAATAAAGCACGCGGACTTCTACATATAATCAACGCCTCACCCCACCAGGATTTGAACCCATGATCTTATAATTGTGACCGGGGAACGCTACCTCTGGGCCACCAGGATAATAAAAGCAGTCCAAGACTCTGCTATATTTCACACAAAGCCTGTTCAACGAGCTTATGGCGCCGTGAACCTCTCATGGGGACCACCCGTGCCGCTTAGGTGAACAGAGCAACGTTTTACCAAATGCAGCTTGATAGAATCCATATATGTTTCATTAGCCCAATAAGGCACGCGGACTTCAACATATACTCAACACCTCACCCCACCAGGATTTGAACCCACGAACTTGTAATTGCGACTGGGGAACGCTACCTGTGGGCCACCAGGACAATAAAAGCAGTCCTAGACCCTGCTATATTTCACACAAAGCCTGTTTAACGAGCTTATGGCGCCGTGAACCTCTAATGGGGACCACCCATGCCGCTTAGGTGATCAGAGCAACGTTTTACCACATGCGGCATCAAAACACGAGGATCCATATATATTTCATTAGCCCAATAAAGCACGCGGACTTCTACATATAATCAATACCTCACCCCACCAGGATTCGAACCCACGATCTTCTAATTGTGACCGCGGAACGCTACCTCTGGGCCACCAGGACAATAAAAGCAGTCCTAGACTCTGCTATATTTCACACAAAGCCTGTTCAACGAGCCTTTGGCGCTGTGAACCTTTAATGGGGACCATCCGTGCCGCTTAGGTGATCAGAGCAACGTTTTACCAAATCCGGCTTCGAAACACGAGGATCCATATATATTTCATTAGCCCAATTAAGCACGCGGACTTCTACAGATAATCAACACCTCATCCCACCAGGATTCGAACCCACGATCTTATAACTGTGACCGAGGAACGCTACCTATGGGCCACCAGGACACTATAAGCAGTCCTAGAGTCTGTTATATTTCACACAAAGCCTGTTCAATGAGATTATGGAGCTGTGAACCACTATAGGGAACCACCCGTGTCGCTTAGGTGATCAGAGCAATGTTTTACCAAATCCGGCCTGGTAACACGAGGATCCATATATATTTCATTCCCAATAAAGCACGCGGACTTCTACATATAATCAACACCTCACCCCACCAGGATTCAATCCCATGATCTTATAATTGTGACCGGGGTATGCTACCTCTGGGCCACCAGGACAATAAGAGCAGTCCTAGACACTCCTATATTTCACACAAAGCCTGTTCAACAAGCTTACCTTGCCGTGAACTCAATGAGAGACCATCCATTTCGCTTAGGTGATCAAGAGCAACGTTTGCAAATCCGGCCTTCAAACACGAGGACATATATATTTCATTAACCCAATAAAGCACGCAGACTTCTACATATAATCAACACCTCACTCCACCAGAGTTCGAACCACGATCCTATAATTGTGACCAAGGAACGCTACCTATGGGCCACCAGGACAATAAAAGCAGTCCTAGACTCTGCTATATTTCACACAAAGCCTGTTCAACTAGCTTATGGCGCTGTGAACCTCTAATGAGGACCATCCGTGCCGCTTAGGTGATCAGAGCAACATTTTATCAAATCCGGCTTAGAAACACAAGGATCCATATATATTTCATTATCCCAATAGAGCACGCGGACTTCTACATATAATCAACACCTCACCCCACCGGGATTCAAACCCACGATCTTATAATTGTGACCGAGAACGCTACCTATGGTACCAGGATAATAAAAGCAGTCCTGAACTCTGCTATATTATTTCACTAAAAAGCCTGTTCAACGAGCTTATGACCCTTTGTGAACCTCTATTAAAGGAACCATCCGTGCCGCTTAGGTGATCAGAGCAACGTTTTACCAAATCCGGCTTCGAAACATGAGGATCCATATATATTTCATTAGCCCAATAAAGCACGCGGACTTCTACATATAATCAACACCTCACCCCACCAGGATTCGAACCCACGATCTTATAATTGTGACCGAGGAACGCTACCTATGGGCCACCAGGACACTATAAGAAGTCCTAGACTCTGTTATATTTCACACAAAGCCTGTTCAAAGAGCTTATGGCACCGTGAACCACTATAGGGGACCACCCGTGCCGCTTAGGTGATCAGAGCAACGTTTTACCAAATCCGGCTTGGAAACACGAGGATCCATATATATTTCATTAGCCCAATAAAGCACGCGGACTTCTACATATAATCAACGACTCACCCCAAAGGATTTGAACCCATGATCTTATAATTGTGACCGGGGAACGCTACCTTTGGGCCACCAGGATAATAAAAGCAGTCCTAGACTCTGCTATATTTCACACAAAGCCTGTTCAACGACCTTATGGCGCCATGAACCTCTAATAGGGACCACCCGTGCCGCTTAGCTGATCAGAGCAACGTTTTACCAAATCCGGCTTGGAAACACGAGGATCCATATATATTTCATTAGCCCAATTAAGCACGCGTACTTCTACATATAAACAACACCTCACCCCACCAGGATTTGAACCCACGATCTTATAATTGTGACCGGGGAACGCTACCTCTGGGCCACCAGGAAAATAAAAGCAGTCCTAAACTCTGCTATATTTCACATTAAGCCTGTTCAACGAGCTTATGGCGCCGTGAACCTCTAATGGGGACAACCCATGCCGCTTAGGTGATCAGAGCAACGTTTTACCACATGCGGCTTCAAAACACGAGATCCATATATATTTCATTAGCCCAATAAAGCAAGCGGACTTCTACATTTAATCAATACCTCACCCCACCAGGATTCGAACCCACGATCTTCTAATTGTGACCAGGGAACGCTACCTCTGGGCCACCAGGACAATAAAAGCAGTCCTAGATTCTGCTATATTTCACACAAAGCCTGTTCAACGAGCCTTTGGCGCTGTGAACCTCTAATGGGGACCATCCGTGCCGCTTAGGTGATCAGAGCAACGTTTTACCAAATCCGGCTTCGAAACACGAGGATCCATATATATTTCATTAGCCCAATTAAGCACGCGGACTTCTACAGATAATCAACGCCTCATCCCACCAGGATTCGAACCCACGATCTTATAACTGTGACGTAGGAACGCTACCTATGGGCCACCAGTACACTATAAGCAGTCCTAGAGTCTGTTATATTGCACACAAAGCCTGTTCAACGAGCTTATGGCACCGTGAACCACTATAGGTGACCACCCGTGCCGCTTAGGTGAACAGGACAACGTTTTACCAAATCCGGCTTGGAAACACGAGGATCCATATATATTTCATTGGCCCAATAAAGCACGCGGAATTCTACATATAATCAAGAACCTCACCCCACCAGGATTTGAACCCACGATCTTATAATTGTGACCGGGGAAAGCTACCTCTGGGACACCAGGACAATAAAAGCAGTCCTAGACTCTGCTATATTTCACACAAATCCTGTTTAACGAGCTAATGGCGCCGTGAACCTCTAATGGGGACCACCCGTGCCGCTTAGATGATCAGAGCAACGTTTTACCAAATGCGGCTTCGAAACACGAGGATCCATATATATTTCATTAGCCCAATAAAGCACGAGGACTTCTACATATAATCAACACCTCACCCCACCAAGATTTGAACCCACGATCTTATAATTGTGACCGGGGAACGCTAACTCTGGGCCACCAGGACAATAAAAGCACTCCTAGACTCTGCTATATTTCACACAAAGCCTGTTCAACGAGATTATGGAGCTGTGAACCACTATAGGGAACCACCCGTGTCGCTTAGGTGATCAGAGCAATGTTTTATCAAATCCGGCCTGGATACACGAGGATCCATATATATTTCATTCCCAATAAAGCACGCGGACTTCTACATATAATCAACACCTCACCCCACCAGGATTCAATCCCATGATCTAATAATTGTGACCGGGGTATGCTACCTCTGGGCCAAGCAGTCCTAGACTCTGCTATATTTCACACAAAGCCTGTTCAACGAGCTTATGACGCTGTGAACCTCTAATGAGGACCATCCGTGCCGCTTAGCTGATCAGAGCAACGTTTTACCAAATCCGGCTTCGAAACATGAGGATCCATATATATTTCATCAGCCCAATAAAGCACGCGGACTTCTACATATAATCAACACCTCACCCCACCAGGATTCGAACCCACGATATTATATTTGTGACTGAGGAACGCTACCTATGGTCCACCAGGAACCTATAAGAAGTCCTAGACTCTGTCATATTTCACACAAAGCCTGTTCAAAGAGCTTATGGCACCGTGAACCACTATAGGGGACCACCCGTGCCGCTTAGGTGATCAGAGCAACGTTTTACCAAATCCGGCTTGGAAACACGAGGATCCATATATATTTCATTAGCCCAATAAAGCACGCGGACTTCTACATATAAACAACACCTCACCCCAACAGGATTCAAACCCAAAATCTTATAATTGTGACCAGGGAATGCTACCTCTGGGCCACCAGGACACCAAAAGCAGTCCTAGACTCTGTTATATTTCACACAAAGCCTGTTCAACGAGCTTATGGCGCCGTGAACTTCTAATGGGGACCACCAGTGCCGCTTAGTTGTTCAGAGTAACGTTTTACCAAATCCAGCTTCGAAACACGAGGATCCATATCTATTTCATTTGCCCAATAAAGCACGCACACTACTTCATATAATCAACACCTCAACCCACCAGGATTCGAACCCACGATCTTATAATTGTGACCGGGGATCGCTACCTCTGGGCCACCAGGACACTAAAAGCAGTCCTAGACGATGTTACATTTCACACAAAGCCTGTTCAACGAGCTTATGGCGGTGTGAACCTCTAATGGGGACCACCCATGCCGCTTAGGTGATCAGAGCAACGTTTTACCAAATCCGGCTTCGAAACACGAGGATCCATATATATTTCATTAGCCCAATACACCACACGGACTTCTACATATAATCAACACCTCACCCCAACAGGATTCAAACCCAAAATCTTATAATTGTGACCAGGGAATGCTACCTCTGGGCCACGAGGACACTAATAGCAGTCCTAGACTCTGTTATATTTCACACAAAGACTGTTCAACGAGCTTATGGCGCCGTGAACCTCTAATAGATACCAAACATGCCGCTTGGTGACCAGAGGAACGTTTTAACAAAACCGGCTACAGAACACGAGGAACCATATATATTTATTTAGCCCAAAAAAACATGCGGACTTCTACATATAATCAACACCTCACCCCACCAGGATTCGAACCCACGATCTCATAATTGTGACCGGAGAACACTACCTCTGTGCCAACTGGACACTAAAAGCAGTCCTCGACTCTGTTATATGTCACACAAAGCCTGTTCAACGAGCTTAGGGCACCGTGAACCTCTAATGGGGACCACCCATGCCGCTTCGGTGATCAGAGCAACGTTTACGAAATCCGGCTTGGAAACATGGGTATCCATATATATTTCATTAGCCCAATAAAGCACGCGGACTTCTACATATAATCAACACCTCACCCCACCAGGATATGAACCCACGATCTTATAATTGTGACCGGAGAATGCTACCTCTGGGCCACCAGGAAAATAAAAGCAGTCCTAGACTCTGTTATATTTCACACAAAGCCTGTTGAATGAGCTTATGGCGCCGTGAACCTATAATGGGGGCCACCCCTGCCGCTTAAGTGATCAGAGCAACGTTTAACCAAATCCGGCTTCGAAACACGAGGATCCATATATATTTCATTAGCCCAATAAAGCACGCGGACGTCTACATATAATCAACACCTCACCCCACCAGGATTCAAACCCAAAATCTGATAATTGTGACCGGGGAACGCTACCTCTGGGCGACCAGGACACTAAAAGCAGTCCTAGACGCTGCTATATTTCACACAAAGCCTGTTCAACTAGCTTATGGCGGTGTGAACCTCTAATGGGGACCACCCGTGCCGCTTAGGTGATCAGAGCAACGTTTTACCAAATCCGGCTTCGAAACAGGAGGATCCATATATATTTCATTAGCCCAATACACCACGCGGACTTCTACATATAATCAACACCTCACCCCACCAGGATTCAAACCCAAAATCTTATAATTGTGACCAGGGAATGCTACCTCTGGGCCACCAGGACAATAAAAGCAGTCCTAGACTCTGTTATATTTCACACAAAGCCTGTTGAATGAGCTTATGGCGCCGTGAACCTATAATGGGGGCCACCCCTGCCGCTTAGGTGATCAGAGCAACGTTTAACCAAATCCGGCTTCGAAACACGAGGATCCATATATATTTCATTAGTCCAATAAAGCATGCGGACTTCTACATATAATCAACACCTCACCCCACCAGGATTCAAACCCAAAATCTGATTATTGTGACCAGGGAATGCTACCTGTGGACCACCAGGACACTAAAAGCAGTCCTAGACTCTGTTATATTTCACACAAAGCCTGTTCAACGAGCTTATGGCGCCGTGAACCTCTAATGGGGACCACCAGTGCCGCTCAGGTGTTCAGAGTAACGTTTTACCAAATCCGGCATCGAAACACGAGGATCCATATCAATTTCATTAGCCTAATAAAGCACGCAGATTTCTACATGTAATCAACACCTCACCCCACCAGGATTTGAACCCACGATCTTATAATTGTGACCGGGGAAGGCTACCAGTCTGGGCCACCAGGACACTATAAGCAGTCCAAGACTCTGTTATATTTCACACAAAGCCTGTTCAATGAGCTTATGGTGCCGTGAACCTCTAATGGGGGCGACCCCTGACCGCTTAGGTGATCAGAGCAACGTTTAACCAAATCCGGCTTCGAAACACGAGGATCCATATCTATTTCATTAGCCCAATAAAGCACGCACACTTCTACATATAACCAACACCTCACCCCACCAGGATTCAAACCCACGATCTTATAATTGTGACTGGAGAACGCTACCTCTGGGCCACCAGGACAGTAAAAGCAGTCCTAGACTCTGTTATATTTCACACAAAGCCTGTTTAATGAGCTTATGGTGCCGTGAACCTCTAATGGGGACAACCCGTGCCGCTTAGGTGATCAGAGCAACGTTTTACCAAATCCGGCTTCGAAACACGAGGATCGATATATATTTCATTAGCCCAATAAAGCACGCATATTTCTACATATAATTAACACCTCACCCCAACAAGATTCGAACCCACGATCTTATAATTGTTACCGGGGAACGGAACCTCTGGGCCACCAGAACACTAAAAGCAGTCCTAGACTCTGCTATATTTCACACAAAGCCTGTTCAACGAGCTTATGGCACTGTGAACCTCTAATGGGGACCACCCGTACAACTTAGGTGATCAGAGCAACGTTTAACCAAATCCGGCGTCGAAACCCAAGGATCCATATATATTTCATTAGCCCAATAAAGCACGCGGACATCTACATATAATCAACACCTCACCCCACCCGGATTCAAACCCAAAATCTGATAATTGTGACCAGGGAATGCTACCTGTGGACCACCAGGACAATAAAAGCAGTCCTAGACTCTGTTATATTTCACACAAATCCTGTTGAATGATCTTATGACGCCGTGAACCTCTAATGGGGACCACCCGTGCCGCTTAGGTGATCAGAGCAACGTTTTACCAAATCCGGCTTCGAAACACGAGGATCTATATCTATTTCATTAGCCCAATAAAGCACGCACACTTCTCCATATATTCAACACCTCACCCCACCAGGATTCGAACCCACGATCTTATAATTGTGACCGGGGGAACGCTACCTCTGGGCCACCAGGACACTCAAAGCAGTCCTATACGCTGTTATATTTCACACAAAGCCTGTTCAACGAACTTATGGCGCCGTGAACCTCTAATGGGGACCACCAGTTCCGATTAGGTGTTCAGAGTAACGTTTTACCAAATCCGGCTTCGAAACACGAGGATCCATATCTATTTCGTTAGCCCAATAAAGCATGAGGACTTCTACATATAATCAACACCTCACCCCACCAGGATTCGAACCCAAAATCTGATAATTGTGACCACGGAATGCTACCTGTGGGCCACCAGGACAATAAAAGCAGTCCTAGACTCTGTTATATTTAACACAAAGACTGTTGAATGAGCTTATGGCGCCGTGAACCTATAATGGGGGCCACCCCTGCCGCTTAGGTGATCAAAGCAACGTTTAACCAAATCCGGCTTTGAAACACGAGGATCCATATATATTTCATTAGCCCAATAAAGCACGCGGACGTCTACATATAATCAACACCTCACCCCACCAGGATTCAAACCCAAAATCTGATAATTGTGACCAGGGAATGCTACCTGTGGACCACCAGGACACTAAGAGCAGTCCTAGACTCTGTTATATTTCACACAAAGCCTGTTCAACGAGCTTATGGCGCCGTGAACCTGTAATAGGGACCACCAGTGCCGCTTAGTAGTTCAGAGTAACGTTTTACCAAATCCGGCTTCGAAACACGAGGATCGATATATATTTCATTAGCCCAATAAAGCACGCATATTTCTACATATAATCAACACCTCACCCCACCAAGATTCGAACCCACGATCTTATAATTGTGACCGGGGAACGCTACCTCTGGGCCACCAGGACACTAAAAGCAGTCCTAGACGCTGTTATATTTTACACAAAGCCTGTTGAACGAGCTTATGGCTCCGTGAACCTCAAATGGGGACCACCCGTGCCACTTAGGTGGTCAGAGCAACGTTTTACCAAATCCGGCTTCGAAACACGAGGATCCATATATATTTCATTTGCCTAATAAAGCACACGGGCTTCTACATATAATCAACACCTCACCCCACCAGGATTTGTACCCACGATCTTATAATTGTGACCGGGGAACACTACCAGTCTGGGCCACCAGGACACTATAAGCAGTCCAAAACACTGTTATATTTTGCACAAAGCCTGTTGAGCGAGCTTATGGCTCCGTGAACCTCAAATGGGGACCACCCGTGCCACTTAGGTGGTCAGAGCAACGTTTTACCAAATCCGGCTTCGAAACACGAGGATCCATATATATTTCATTTGCCTAATAAAGCACACGGGCTTCTACATATAATCAACACCTCACCCCACCAGGATTTGAACCCACGATCTTATAATTGTGACCGGGGAACACTACCAGTCTGGGCCACCAGGACACTATAAGCAGTCCAAAACACTGTTATATTTCACACAAAGCCTGTTCAACGAGCTTATGGCACTGTGAACCTGTAATGGGGACCACCCGTGCCGCTTAGGTGATCAGAGCAACGTTTAACCAAATCAGGCTTCGAAACCCAAGGATCCATATATATTTCATTAGCCCAATAAAGCACGCGGACGTCTACATATAATCAACACCTCACCCCACCAGGATTAAACCCAAAAACTGATAATTGTGACTAGGGAATGCTACCTGTGGACCACCATGACAATAAAAGCAGTCCTAGACGCTGTTATATTTCACACAAAGCCTGTTGAACGAGCTTATGGCGCCGTGAACCTCTAATGGGGACCACCCGTGCCGCTTAGGTGATCAGAGCAACGTTTTACCAAATCCGGCTTCGAAACACGAGGATCGATATATATTTCATTATCCTAATAAGGCACGCAGATTTCTACATATAATCAACACCACATCCCACCAGGATTTGAACCCAAGATCTTATAATTGTGACTGGAGAACACTACCAGTCTTGGCCACCAGGACACTATAAGCAGTCCAAAACACTGTTATATTTCACACAAAGCCTGTTCAACGAGCTTATGGCACTGTGAACCTGTAATGGGGACCACCCGTCCCGCTTAGGTGATCAGAGCAACGTTTAACCAAATCAGGCTTCGAAACCCAAGGATCCATATATATTTCATTAGCCCAATAAAGCACGCGGACGTCTACATATAATCAACACCTCACCCCACCAGGATTCAAACCCAAAATCTGATAATTGTGACCAGGGAATGCTACCTGTGGACCACCAGGACAATAAAAGCAGTCCTAGACTGTTATATTTCACACAAAGCCTGTTGAATGAGCTTATGGGGCCGTGAACCTCTAATGGGGACCACCCGTGCCGCTTAGGTGATCAGAGCAACGTTTTACCAAATCCGGCTTCGAAATACGAGGATCCATATCTATTTCATTAACCCAATAAAGCACGCACACTTCTAAATATAATCAACACCTCACCCCACCAGGATTTGAACCCACGATCTTATAATTGTGACCTGGGAACACTACCAGTCTGGGCCACCAAGACACTATAAGCAGTCCAAGACACTGTTATATTTCACACAAAGCCTGTTGAACGAACTTATGGCGCCGTGAACCTCTAATGGGGGCCACCCCTGCCGCTTAGGTGATCAGAGCAACGTTTAACCAAATCCGGCTTCGAAACACGAGGATCCATATCTATTTCATTAGCCCAATAAAGCAAGCACACTTCTACATATAATCAACACCTCACCCCACCAGGATTCGAACCCACGATCTTATAATTGTGACCGGGGAACGCTACCTCTGGGCCACCAGGACACTAAAAGCAGTCCTAGACTCTGTTATATTTCACACAAAGCCTCATGTTCAATGAGCTTATGGTGCCGTGAACCTCTAATGGGGACCACCCGTGCCACTTAGGTGATCAGAGAAACGTTTTACCAATCCGGCTTCGAAATACGATTATCGATATATATTTCATTAGCCTAATAAAGCACGCATATTTCTACATATAATCAACACCTCACCCCACCAGGATTTGAACCCACGATCTTATAATTGTGACCGGGGAACACTACCAGTCTGGGCCACCAGGACACTATAAGCAGTCCTAGACTCTGTTATATTTCACACAAAGCCTGTTCAACTTGCTTATGGCACTGTGAACCTCTTATGGGGACCACCCGTGCCGCTCAGGTGATAAGAGCAACATTTTAACAAATGCGGATTGGAAACACGAGGATCCATATATATTTCATTAGCCCAATAAAGCACGCGGACATCTACATATAATCAACACCTCACCCCAACAGGATTCGAACCCAAGAACTTATAATTGTGACCGGGGAACACTACCTCTGGGCCACCAGGACACTAAAAGCAGTCCTAGACTCTGTTACATTTCACGCAAAGCCTGTTCAATGAGCTTATGGCGCCGTGAACCTCTACTGGGGACCACCAGTGCCGTTTAGGTGTTCAGAGCAACGTTTTACCAAATCCGGCTTCGAAACACGAGGATCCATATATATTTCAATTGCCCAATAATCACACGGGCTTCTACATATAATCAACACTGCACCCCACCAGGATTCGAACACACGATCTTATAATTGTGACCGGGGAACACTGCCTTTGGGCTACCAGGACAATAAAAGCAGTCCTTGACTCTGCTATATTTCACACAAAGCCAGTTCAACGAGCTTATGACGGTGTGAACCTCTAATGGGGACCACCCGTGCCGCTTAGGTGATCAGAGCAGCGTCTTACCAAATCCGGCTTCGAAACACGAGGATCCATGTATACTTCATTAGCCCAATAAAGCACGCGGACTTCGAAAATATAATCAACACCTCACCCCAGCAGGATTCAAACCCAAAATCGTATAATTGTGAATAGGGAACGCTACCTGTGGACCACCAGGACACTAAATGCAGTCCTAGACTCTGTTATATTTCACGCAAAACCTGTTCAACGAGCTTATGGCGCCGTGAACCTCTACTGGGGACCACCAGTGCCGCTTAGGTGTTCAGAGCAACGTTTTACCAAATCCGGCTTCGAAACACGAGGATCGATATATATTTCATTCGCCTAATAAAGCGCGCAGATTTCTACTGTTACGAGTTGGGGAATTATAATATAGTTAAACGTCTACCCAGATCCCAACAGGTAACAAAAAAACAAAAACAAAGACAATCGGACTATAAATGGGTAGACAAAGGATGAGAGCTTTTGTTGTGTAAAATAAAGTACCATAAATCCCTTAACAAAATATTCAGCTATTAAATTACCCTTAACCAAACTTAACCTAAACATTAACAGTATATACATAATAATAAAACATAAAACAATCTTGAAGCAAGTGGACGTGGGGGAGGCAATACAAGATTACAAATACTTAAGTGAAGAGCTGAGATGGCTGACGAGTAAGGCTGAGTATTGTAGAAGACGGTAGTTAGTCACTGCGCCGTAGGTTTAGAGGATAGATGATCCTGTGGTCACTTCCCAGAGCCAAGTCCCTCTCCTCGAATTGGAGCTCACAAAGAAGACTTGGAGGAAGTGACGCAACAACCAGGATATGGAGAAGGGAAATCCCGGAGTGTTAACTAAGACGAGTCATACTCGTGTCTCGTCCCTAGATGGCGTTGCTCGTGATGCTGGGTAGGTTGATCAGGACAATAGATGGCGTGGTTCGTAGTGCTGGGTGGAGGGGTTCGTAACACACCCCCCTCCAAAGACCTCCGTAGCGCGGGCGCGAAGGAGGTGATCACCTGGTGCGTCTGGAGAGTAGCTGCTGCATTTCCACTGGAGCTCGGGATAAGGAGTCTGCAATCAGGTTGTCCACCCCCTTTATGTGCCGGACTTGTAGATTATAGGGCTGGGTGAGGAGAGCCCAGCGGAGGATTCGCTGGTTGGAGGTCGTGTTGGTTTGGATGAACGTGAGTGGGTTATGGTCGGTGAAGACTAGGGTTGTTTGTGGGCAAGACTGGAGGTAACATTCAAACTTCTTTATCGCCAACACCAGAGCCAGGGCCTCCTTCTCTATGGTCGAGTAGTTGGTCTGATGTTTTTTCAACTTGGCGGAGTAGTATGCCACAGGGTGAAGGACATCAGTGGTTGGGTCGGGTTGTAGGAGCACAGCCCCCACTCCGACACCACTAGCGTCGATTTGCAGATGGAAGGGCGAGGTGTAGTCAGGGGGGTGGACTACAGGCTTGGAGGCAAGGAAGGCTTTGAGGCGGTGGAAAGACTGGTCGCACCTTCTGGTTCCAGATGTAAGGGACCGCAGAACTGGTAAGGTCTGTGAGGGGTCCGGCCACGCTGGAGAAGTTACTGCAGAACCGACGGTAGTAGCCGCACATCCCCAGGAAGCGCATGAGTTCCTTCCTCGTCCTTGGAGTGGGGAAGGACAAGATGGCTCTAACGTTTGCGTCCTTGGGTCTCACCATACCATGCCCAACGATATGTCCCAGGTAAGTCACTGATGCCCGGCCAAAAGCAGATTTAGCCAGGTTTATTGTGAATCCAGTCTCTTGCAGTCGTGCAAACAGTATCTCCAAACGCACCAGATGTTCGTCCCAGCTGTCCGACACCACCACCAGGTCATCCAGGTAGGCGAACGTCCCACC
This sequence comes from Homarus americanus, assembly GCF_018991925.1. Classification (NCBI taxonomy): domain Eukaryota; kingdom Metazoa; phylum Arthropoda; class Malacostraca; order Decapoda; family Nephropidae; genus Homarus; species Homarus americanus. The sequence goes on from NW_024738266.1 coordinate 15,048, forward strand.
TAGGTCCTGAATAAGGTAGTTGATGGCCCTCTGGAATGTGGCCGGAGCATTAGAAAAGCCAAACGCCATAACCAAATATTGAAAAAGACCAAATGGAGTTATAAATGCCGAGATTATTTTTGCCCTATCCGTGAGTCCCACTTGATAATATCCTTTCAATAAGTCCACCGTACTGATAAATTTGGCACAGCCTATGCTGTCTATTATATCTTCAATCAAAGGTAAAGGGTAGGAGTCTGAGACAGTGACCTGGTTCACTTTACGATAATCGGTACAGAAACGAAAAGTGCCATCGGGTTTTGGAATGAGAAGGCAAGGTGAAGCCCAGGGGGAGGTACTAGGCTCAGCTAAGTTATGTTTTAACAAAAAATCTACCTCCTTTTTCATAATCTCTTTTTTTTGTGGATTTAGTCGATAGGCTGATTGCCTAATGGGTTGTACATCATCTGAGATTAGCTTAATATCATGTTTAAGTATATTGCAAAACCCTGGGAGGTCTGACGTGACTTTAGGAAATGTTGATAATAACTTAGTGAGATCTTTTGCTTGAGATGGGTTCAGAACAGAAAAATACTCATCCAAGTTGTTGAGTATGTGACTGTTAGCAGGGTTTTCTTTAGGTAGAGGGAAGTCTAAATTCTCCAATAGGTCCATGTCATCTGTCTCCAGCTCCGGCCCTGACAAAACCGTATGCAATACAGGTTGACTTATAGCCTCTGGGATGTCTTCCTCTGACTGCCTGGAATGGTAAAGTTTCATGAGATTAATGTGAACAAGTTGTGAATCTTTTCTGCGATCAGGAGTATGGACTATATAGTTGAGGGGAGATAGTTTATTAGCATCGACTTGAAAGTTTTGATGGAACAGTTCCAAGCAACCTTGGGACGGTGGGTGGTACGCCGAAGATGTACAATGGTCCCCACTGGGGTCTTTCATCACCTGTTTGAACAAAGATGGATCAGATTGTTGGGCTGTAATGAGCTCATCCTTACTAATGGTCTTATTGTACAGATCTTCTGTGGGTAGTAAGATATTGGAGGTGGTTTTAGATAAAGAGGGCCCATTTCGCACACTCTGTGACCGGGTGACAGCACAAGATGGGAAAAGGTGAGGAATAGTTTCTTCAAGGTCAGTGGTGGAGTTGACAGGTAAGGGAGAGTCGACTGTCTTTATGTTGGGAACCACTAGATCTCCTGCCAAGTCATTACCCAATAATAAATGAATGCCGCTCACAGGCAATAGATCTTTCCTAATGGCTATTTGCACTTCCCCAGTAATCAAGGGACATTGGAGGTGCACTTTAGCTAAAGGATAGGAAGAATGGGATGAGAGATCTGAAATTAGAACACTCTCATTAGTAAATGCGGTAGATATATCAGGAATGACGTTAAACAGGAGGATAGATTGTGCTGCGCCCGTATCACGTAGTATACGAATAGGGAAAGAACGAGACCCCTCTATGATTGAAATTTTTCCCTCATAGGTGAATGAAGAGAAGAGATCCTGATGGGGCCTTTCCACATTGGTGTTTGCTATTGGTTTGGATTTGGGATCCAGGGAACTACTTTTAGCAATTCTACACTTTGGGTGTTTACAAGTCTGGATCGTATGGCCTGGGTTTTTACAGTAAGAACAAGTAAACTTGGTTGCATCAGGAGGGGTAGGTGTGGGACCTTTCGACCTACCACTCACGCCCCCAAGGTTATCATCATCAGAGGACCTAACATGTCGGGAAGTACCACGTTCCCTACGGCACAGTGACTCCACCAGCAAGGCGTACACATCAGCCAGCTCAGCCGCACGTCCTAAATTAACCTCTCCACGCTCCTCCACATGCTTCAAAATGTGAAATGGTATCTTGCTCTTCCACTCCTCCAGGACTACCAAGTTTAACAAATCCTGAGGTGGCCATTAAGAAAACCTAGATAAATTAATTAATGGTCAAAAGATAAGTGGATTACCCTAGAAAATATCACGGCAGTGGATAACCAGAAAGTCCCGGAAACTACCCAAGTTATACCTAGGGAAATTACACTTATGAATATTGTTCTTCTGAGAATATCCTTAGATAAGGGACTTGAAAGGGGAAGGGCGTATTACGGCATTAATATAAAGATCCGGATTAACAACCCTGAGATACTTGAAAGAGGAAGGGCGTATTACGGCATTAGTATAAAGATCCGGATTAACAACCCTGATAAATGGTATGATTGATCCTGAAAGAGATAATGAGAAGAACAATAATTGAGGCTTTATAATTATGGGGTCCTGGTAGAGCAGGGCATCCCAAGATATCACTTCACCCTAAACTAGTGACTTATTGAACAGCCTACTCTGGAGTGAGGGTACGGCATTAAACAGATCCGGATTCTTCCCTACACTCGATAAGACTTACTACACGACTGCCACGTGTAATAACAGGTAAGCCTTATGACACTTGGAACCTAATATCCTACGTCTGTCACGCTTACTGTACGGTAATACCAATATATGCACACACATATGAAGGAAACTTTAAACCACCGTAAAGCAATTGTGAACAGAAGTGACTGGGAGGAATAATTAACACTGAGTAACAAGGGAGGAAGGAATATGGTACTTAAGGTCGTGTCCTGTCACGGTCGCCATTTGTTACGAGTTGGGGATTTATAATATAGTTAAACGTCTACCCAGATCCCAACAGGTAACAAAAAAAAACAAACAAAGACAATCGGACTATAAATGGGTAGACAAAGGATGAGAGCTTTTGTTGTGTATAATGAAGTACCATAAATCCCTTAACAAAATATTCAGCTATTAAATTACCCTTAACCAAACATAACCTAAACATTAACAGTATGTACATAATAATAAAACATAAAACAATCTTGAAGCAAGTGGACGTGGGGGAGGCAATACAAGATTACAAATACTTAAGTGAGGAGCTGAGAGGGCTGACGAGTAAGGCTGAGTATTGTAGAAGACGGTAGGTAGTCACTGCGCCGTAGGTTTAGAGGATAGATGATCCTGTGGTCACTTCCCAGAGCCAAGTCCCTCTCCTCGAATTGGAGCTCACAAAGAAGACTTGGAGGAAGTGACGCAACAACCAGGATATGGAGAAGGGAAACCCCGGAGTGTTAACTAAGACGAGTCATACTCGTGTCTCGTCCCTAGATGGCGTTGCTCGTGGTGCTGGGTAGGTAGATCAGGACAATAGATGGCGTGGTTCGTAGTGCTGGGTGGAGGGGTTCGTAACACTACATATAATCAACACCTCACCCCACCAGGATTCGAGCCCACGATCTTATAATTGTGACCGGGGAACGCTACCTCTGGGCCACCAGGACACTAAAAGCAGTCCTAGACTCTGTTATATTTCACACAAAGCCTGTTGAACGAGCTTATGGCGCCGTGAACCTCTAATGGGGACCACCCGTGCCACTTAGGTGATCAGAGCAACGTTTTACCAAATCCGGCTTCGAAAAACGAGGATCCATATATATTTCATTAGCCCAATAAAGCACGCTGACTTCTACATATAATCAACACCTCACCCCACCGAGATTCAAACCCAAACTCTTATAATTGTGACCAGGGAACGCTACCTGTGGACCACCAGGACACTAAAAGCAGTCCTAGACTCTGTTACATTTCACGCAAAGCCTGTTCAACGAGCTTATGGAGCCGTGATCCTCTACTGGGGACCACCAGTGCCGCTTAGGTGTTCAGAGCAACGTTTTACCAAACCCGGCTTCGAAACACGAGGATCCATATATATTTCATTAGCCCAATAAAGCACGCGGACTTCTACATATAATCAACACCTCACCCCACCAGGATTCGAACCCACAATCTTATAATTGTGACCGGGAAACGCTACCTCTGGGCCACCAGGAGACTAAAAGCAGTCCTAGACTCTGTTATATTTCACACAAAGCTTGTTCAACGAGCTTATGGCGCCATGAAGCTCTAATGGGGACCACCAGTGCCACTTAGGGTTTCAGAGCAACGTTTTACCAAATCCGGCTTCGAAACACGAGGATCCATATATATTTCATTAGCCCAATAAAGCACGCGGGCTTCTACATATAATCAACACCTCACCCCACCAGAATTCGAACCCACGATCTTATAATTGTGACCGGGGAAGGCTGCCTCTGGGCTACCAGGACAATAAAAGAAGTCCTTGACTCTGCTATATTTCACACAAAGCCTGTTCAACGAGCTTATGACGGTGTGAACCTCTAATGGGGATCACCCGTGCCGCTTAGGTGATCAGAGCAACGTTTTACCAAATCCGGCTTCGAAACACGAGGACCCATGTATATTACATTAGCCCAATAAAGCACGCGGACTTCTAAATATAATCAACACCTCACCCCACCAGGATTCAAACCCATGATCTTATAATTGTGACCGGGAAACGCTACCTCTGGGCCACCAGGACACAGAAAGCAGTCCTAGAACGCTGTTATATTTCACACAAAGCCTGTTGAACGAGCTTATGGCGCCGTGAACCTCTAATGGAGACCACCCGTGCCGCTTAGGTGATCAGAGCAACGTTTACCAAATCCGGTTTCGAAAAACGAGGATCCATATATATTTCAGTAGCCCAAAAAAGCACACGGACTTCTACATATAATCAACACCTCACCCCAGCAGGATTCAAACCCAAAATCTTATAATTGTGACCAGGGAACGCTACCTGTGGACCACCAGGACACTAAAAGCAGTAATAGACTCTGTTATATTTCACGCAAAGCTTGTTCAACGAGCTTATGGCGCCGTGAACCTCTACTGGGGACCAACAGTGCCGCTTAGGTGTTCAGAGCAACGTTTTACCAAATCCGGCTTCGAAACACGAGGATCCATATATATTTCATTAGCCCAGTAAAGCACACGGACTTCTACATATAATCAACACCTCAACCCACCAGGATTCAAACCCAAAAGCTTATAATTGTGACCAGGGAATGCTACCTCTGGGCCACCAGGACACTAAAAGCAGTCCTAGACTCTGTTATATTTCACACAAAGCCTGTTCAATGAGCTTAGGGCTCCGTGAACCTCTAATGGGGACCATCCGTGCCGCTTAAGTGATCAGAGCAACGTTTTAAATAAATCAGGCTTCGAAACACGAGGATCGATATATATTTCATTAGCCTAATAAGACACGCAGATTTTTTACATATAATCAACACCTCACCCCACCAGGATTCGAACCCACGATCTTATAATTGTGACCGGGGAACGCTACCTCTGGGCCACCAGGACACTTAAAGCAGTCCTAGACGCTGATATATTTCACACAAAGCCTGTTCAACGAGCTTATGGCGGTGTGAACCTCTAATGGGGACCACCCGTGCCGCTTAGGTGATCAGAGTAACGTTTTACCAAATCCGGCTTCGAAAGAGGAGGATCCATATATATTTCATTAGCCCAATACACCACGCAGACTTCCACATACAATCAACACCTCACCCCACCAGGAGTCAAACCCAAAATCTTATAATTCTGACCAGGGAATGCTACCTCTGGGCCACCAGGACACTAAAAGCAGTCCTAGACTCTGTTATATTTCACACAAAGCCTGTTCAACGAGCTTATGGCGCCGTGAACATTTAATAGGTACCACACGTGCCGCTTGGTGACCAGAGGAACGTTTTACCAAATCCGGCTACGAAACACGAGGATCCATATATATTTCTTTAGCCCAATAATGCATGCGGACTTCTACATATATTCAACACCTCACCCCACCAGGATATGAACCCACGATCTTATAATTGTGACCGGAGAATGCTACCTCTGGGCCACCAGGACAATAAAAGCAGTCCTAGACTCTGGTATATTTCACACAAAGCCTGTTGAATGAGCTTATGGCGCCGTGAACATATAATGGGGGCCACCCCTGCCGCTTAGGTGATCAGAGCAACGTTTAACCAAATCCGGCTTCGAAACATGAGGATCCATATATATTTCATTAGCCCAATAAAGCACGCGGACGTCTCTATATAATCAACACCTCACCCCACCAGGATTCAAACCCAAAAC
>NW_024738267.1:0-22276 GCF_018991925.1 Homarus americanus
TTGATGGCCGGGCCTGGGCTGGTCATGGAGACACCAGGTGGTGTGGTGTTCACGTGGTGTAGTAACTCGTCCTCGGGTGTTGATATGAGTGACCTCACGTGTATGTGTGCGTATAGATTTATTCGTTTTGTTTATCATAGATTGCAAACGTAACTAATTTTATGGTCCTTTCGTTCCTTCTCTATAGATTTTCATAATTTTGTTTGGTCTTTATTATTATTATTGTTATTTTTATTTTTTATTTTGGGGGGGTGTCATTCTCTCTCTCTCTCTCTCTCTCTCTCTCTCTCTCTCTCATCCAGATATGTATATTTGACTGAAATACTTTTAATCTCTTCATGAACTTTTATTACAATACTGAAATTATAACTTGAACGTCGTATTAGAGGTTTACATTATAAAGTGACTTATCAGAAGGAGAGAAATGACAGCACTGGACAATCCCTCGAGTGACGTCTTCAGATTCCTAGTTAAATCTCATACATTGTCTTCTCTTCAGGGAACTTCCAGTATGTATACAGTCAGGGTCAAAAGTTCGTTCCATCCCATTATGAAGCAGCATCGACCCCAAATGAGACAAAACAGTCAGTTCGGAGACTCATTCTCGCGACTCGGTTTCACCACAGGAGCGAACTTTTATCCATGACTGTATTTTATTCATTTTTATTTTTTGATGAGAATAAAATCTTGGCGTACTATTTGCATGTTTTAGCATTTATTTATTTATTTATTTATTTATTTATTTATTTTGGGGTGGGGTGGGGGGGTGTATGAAGGTTTGTCATTAATTCTGGACTTAAACCTTATGATGGGAGTGCTTAAGAAAAGTATGTTACCTCAGTAGTTTTTTCTTTTGATATTTTCAGAATGTAAACACCATCATTTGAGAGCCGCTTCAGCGCTTAATGCATTGAGTGACGTCATCAGCCACTCGAGTTTGTCAGAAATTTAACCCCTTGAGTACGATGACTTAACTCTTTGAGTATGATCACTTAACCCCTGAGTACGATAACTTAACCCTTTGAGTACGATCACTTAACCCCTGAGTACGATAACTTAACCCTTTGAGTACGATCACTTAACCCTTTGAGTATGATCACTTAACCCCTGAGTACGATAACTTAACCCTTTGAGTACGATCACTTAACCCTTTGAGTATGATCACTTAACCCCTGAGTACTATAACTTGACCCCTTCAATACACTGACTTAACCCCTTGAATATTTGAGGAAAACGTCGTCATACTCAAGCGGTTAAGTCATCGTACTCGTGTCGTTAAATCATCATACTCGTGTCGTTAAATCATCATACTCGTGTCGTTAAATCATCATACTCATATATTTAAGTCATCGTTATTCAAGGTGTTGAGACATAGTACTTATGGGTTAAGTCTTCGTACTCAAGGGGTTGTTGACGTCACAACAGTCATTAAGCGCTGAAGCGGCTTTCAAGGTTTAGTTTGGTTTGGTTAGGTTTGGTTAGGTTAGGTTAGGTTAGGTTAGGTTAGGTTAGAATTACACAGAACATTATGTAATTTGCTGATGTTTTAAGCTATTGGACTTTGATTGGGCTTTATTATATATAAGTAGTTAACAGTTATTTGTTTCACACAGTTATCTGGATTCTGGTAAGGCCTTTCTTTAAAGTGGTATCAACAGATGTCTTTGAGCTGGTTTTTATCCTTGAGTGTGTGTCCTTTAGAGGCACAGACGAACTTGTTGGTTGGTTGTGCTCGCTGGACGACAGGTGGAAGGCTGCCGGACACACCTGCACCAGCTCACATACTCAACCTGTAGAAGAAGTAATTGTCTTGTTGTTCTAAAGTGGATGTTTGATGTTTATAGTAGGAGTCACAGATGGTGTAAACAGAGTAACGATCAGTACAACAACAGATTTACCAAAGTATACTATTTATACACACAAAATACATATGTAAACATGTATTTTGTTAACATGTATTTTATTACTGTGATTTCTTCTGAGATATCATAACAGTGATAAAGACCGCTTAATATTCCTGATGTTGGGATAATTGTTTGTCTTATGCGTACGGATGTTACTGCTGTCTACACTCACACACACACACACACACACACACACACACACACACACACCATATTAACAAACGTGTATACACTGTACATGGCGCGTCTTCACCATACTGTATATAGACAGGTAGCATCAAGTGTTGTGTTGCGCAGCAGAGACGACTGAGGGGTCACACGGGTCCCAGTTTTAGGTCCTGATTATAAAAGGACTTCATCGTACCTAGGACTAGGATGGATTAGAATTAAGGACCTACTAGGATCTTGGTAGGTTAGGTTAGGTTAGGTTAGGTTGGAGTCTATGTGGACTGGGCCCGTTTAAACAATCACCCACACAACCACCAGACCAGGGCCACAGCAAGACCGTAAAGTGTAAAGAAAACAAAAAAGTTGACTCATATATTAAAAATGTCTACACAATGACAAATATCGCCTCTTAATCATTATTTTTTGAGTCTGACCACACGATAAAACCCTCGAGTGTCTGATAAAGGTTCTCCAGATACCGCTGACAACACGATATGGCCATTAAAACCCAGCGGGGGGGGGGGTGGTAGTGACTCAATGTGGCCTGGCATTTTTTTTTTTACGGGGATTAGCCCACCCAGGCACAGGTCACTGACCCATATCGGTCACTAAGGTGTGTCGTGTTGCCTCTCCCCCCCCCCCCCCCACCATGTCTGTTACTGTGACTCCCCAAAACCTCACGCTGTTGCTTGTTACTGGTACCAGGCTCTTGATAGTAATGTCAGATGCTCCTTGCTTTATTTTCATATCACTAAGGCTTATTACTCTCTCTTTCTCTCTCTCTACTACCACCACGTGATGGTCGGAATCTACAACAAATACTAGATTCTCTGTTCCTTTAGTGTGTTATTCGTCTTTTCTTACTGATGTGAAGGATGTGTTGTGTTGTAGCTCCGTTATTGGTTCAGGGTCCTCATGGTATCACTCTAGTTTAATATCTGTCTCGCTTCCCATCATATAGAGTCACCCATCACCAGCCTGTTCTAACTGTCCGTCCCACCACTTAGCATCACCCATCACCAGCCTGTTCTAACTGTCCGTCCCACCACTTAGCATCACCCATCACCAGCCTCTTCTAACTGTCCGTCCCACCACTTAGCATCACCCATCACCAGCCTCTTCTAACTGTCCGTCCCACCACTTAGCTTCACCCCTCACCAGCCTGTTCTAACTGTCCGTCCCATCACTTAGCTTCACCCATCTCCAGCCTGTTCTAACTGTCCGTTTCGTAAACCACACGACGTCTGGCTCTCCTAGATATGCTGATTGACAACGTGAAGGTATGTCAGTCAGTGTGAGTTAAGGAGAGTGACTTCTGTAGTGGGGAAGGAGTGATTTAAGATTGAGTTTAGGCCTCAGTTCTTAATAGGCCCCGATCCATTAGGTGTGGGGCCCATTTGACGAGCCACCAATAATTTAGTAGTGCGTTAGTGAGAACGTCATCACCTCTCACAGTTGCAGCAGTAGAGACGACATAAGGGAAGTGTGTTGACATAGTCTGTCGTGTTATTCACCCAAGCGATACACCCGGGTCACACAACAATGTTTCTTATTTGATTACAGTACCCAATATTTTCGTCCCCCCCCCAACACATTGCCCTAACATCTATCATGGTTATTACCCTCCCACACATCCCCTTACATAAACCTCGACTACCCTCACACATCCAGTCTCCCCACATATACACTCCCCCCTCACACACACACACACACTTCATAACTCGTAGTTAACCTGTGTAGTCACTCCTTGTCTATCTCACTTTAGTACCGTAACTGTTCTGAAACTGTTAAAAGATCCAGTCCTCCTTGTCATCATATACAAGTAATATTATTTACCACTAATATTACTTGTGTATTTCTTGACAACAAAGTGACCCACTCATCTCTGTTTAGTTTATATTTTCAGTTTTTTGCCTGCCATATTTTTCAATAAACCGTTAATTATTATTACTACTACACACTTCCAACGTTTCCCGACACCCACAATCTGACACTGTCCAGTTTATCCTATGTTGTTTTTACGTGTTTTTCTCTATACGAAAAACTATAATAAATACTAAATTGCTGTTATTAATAACTTATATACTGTAATTATATGTTATGGGAGGGTAGTGTGGAGCGATGGTGAGGCGCGGTGGGGGTGGTTGTGGGAACAGGGGCAGTGTAGAGGGTCGCCATCAGTAGCCAACACACACACGTCACACATGCCAGTCACCACTACCGCCACCACCAACCACACACTAGTACACACCTTCCTCATATCGCAACACCATCATCATCTTCATCATGTCATATGTGATTACACGCGGTGCCAGCCAATCACAGTCGCCTCTTTTTATCATCTTCCTTCCTCGCCCAATCACACGCGAGAGTGGGAATGGCGCGTTTTTTATCAATCCCAAAACCCGCCCCTTTCCTGGATGTGGTGTAATTATTGGAGGCCGGCGGTAATGCGCGGCGCCCCATTGGTTGAGGCTGCAGCTGCCGGGTTATTCAGGTAATAGGAAGGTCCTTATAAAGAAGTCGGAACGTGATTTATCGGCGGGTGTGTGGGAGCCATGGGGGAGGACGTGTGTGTCTCCTCCTCCATTTAGTGAAGTTTCTCTCTCACATTGTATTATCACACCACCTGAATGATCCCCTTCACACATAACTCACCAAGTCTTGTGTTTTATTAGTTAGTGATGATGTGATAATATTTTTGAGGCGTATATGATAAGTGTGTTTGGTAGTGCATTCTAAACCTCCATTACATAAGTGGGTGTGTGGGATACCACCGTCCACCCCCTCCTTCTTCACTACCTCCCCCTATACACTCCTTCCCTCCCTTCACCCCCTCCCCTTCTCTCATCCCCCCCTCCCCCACCACCTCCTCTAACCCTTACCCTTAGCGGTGAAAAATCCCTCATTGTGGCTCCAAATCTTTTAAAATGGCAAAGAAAACCTTTTCCCATGAGGCGGACGGACGGGTGGAGGAGCCTAAAGAGCTTTCCTGAAATTCGTTATGATTTTCTCGGCTAGTCCATCCCTCGGGCCACGGCGGTTTCTACAGGGTTTTCTCAGGGACTCTCTCCGGTTTCTGCGAGTGTTCCCAGGGCTGAGGTGTTTACAGGTCGAGACGTTTTGTGACTGTTAACTGTCTGGGAGGGAAGGAGGGGGTGACGGATGCCGAGGCTTTGTTCTGTCCCCTTCCGCCCCGACATGTCACCTGAGACCCGCCAGCCAGTTACGGCAGGACTGTGTGACCATTGCTATTATCACCACCACTACTACTGCCACCACTACCACTGCTATTATCATCACTACCACCACCATTTCTGTGACTACCACCACGTATCACCACTCACCACCACGTCATCTGCACCACTTATAATCACCACTAATACTACTACTAACGTGACCACTGCTGTTATCACCACCACCACTACCACCACCACCACCACCACTACCACCACCACCACCACCACCACTACCACTACCAACACTGAAACTTGTTACTGTTCGCTTTGTGTCCATTCCTCTCCCCTCCCCTTCTCTGTCTTTCTTCCATCTTCTTTCTCTTCTCTCCTCTTTCTCCTCCTTCTTTCTTCCTTCTCACTTTCCTCCTACTCCTTATCTTCTTCCTTCTCCTTCCTCCGCCTCTTCTTCTTCCTCTTCCCCTTTACGTCCCTCCTCTTCTTCCTCCTCTTCTCCTCCTCCTCCCCCTCCTTCCCCTCCCCCTCCTCCCTCTCCTCCTCCCCCCTCCTCCCCACTCCTCCTTCCCCTCCTCCCCACTCCTTCCCCTCCCCCTCCTCCCCCTCCTCCCCTCCCCCTCCCCTCCTTCCTCTCCTCACTCCCCTCCCCTCCCCCTCCTCCCCTCCTTCCCCTCCTCCCCTCCTTCCCTCCTCCTCCCCTCCCCTCCTCCTCCCCCTCCTCTCTCCTCCTCCTTCCTTCCCCTCCCCCCTCCTCCTCCCCCTCCTCCTCCCCTTCTCCTCCTCCTCCTCCCCCCTCCTTCCCCTCACTCCCTCTCCTGGCCTGCCTCCCTCCTCCTCCCCTCCTCCTCCTCCTCCCCTCCCTCTCTCCTCCTCCCCCTCCCCCTCCTCCTCCCCCCCTCCTCCCCTCCCCCCTCCTCCCCCTCCTCCTCCCCTCCCCCTCCTCCTCCCCTCCTCTCCCCTCCTTCCCCCTCCCCTTCCCCTCCCCTTCCCTCACCCCTCCTCCTCCCCTCCTCCCCTCCTCTTCCCCCTCCCCCTTCCTCCTCCTCACCCAGGGAGAGATGGACGAGAGATACAAGTCGTGTAATATCCGCTGAGGACGCTGCTAGTGACGTCATCATCTCAGGCCTGGCCTGGCGTGGACTTGGAGCCTATACCTATAGTCTTAGTAGCCCCATTGCTTACATTGCCCCGTAGCCCGTCCTCGACAAGCTATACCTGATTTATGGGTTCATCGTGTAGCCCCCTTCCGTCCCTCACTCCCCCCTCTCTCAGTAGTGGCTGTATAAGAAACGTGTAAAATACTCCAGCTATATAGTAAACGTGTTTGTATGTATAGCCTCAGTTGTGCTACACGATGAAAAACTACTAGACGATGGCAGGTCTGTGGCACCTTGGGGAGTCTAGCCAGTTACACCAAGTTACCTCCGTGAATTTCCGCCTTTATTTAGTTGTGGTCGTATTCTTTAATACGCTAGTTGTTAACATTTAGGTGAGAATAAGTAAATATTATCAAAACATCATTGAAAAACTCATAAGTGACTTTGTAATATAATTCAGTCGAGATAATAATATAAACACGAACGTGCTGGTCAAGCTCGGAGCTGTCCAGGGGTCATCTGGCCCTCCGGGTCGAGGTTGATCGGTGTTTTTTTTTCTTTTTTCTTTTAATTGGTTCAATGTGTGTTAAAGTCATTACTGTGTTAACAATATAATATAAAAGACAAAGAACATTTAAATATACGTATTTAGTTTCAGGGTTTAATTAGTTATTTATTACTTATATTTATTACTATGATATTTGTTTTCGTCTCATGTGTACAGTTTAAGTCTTTACTGTTGTTTTAAGTAACTTTAGATTTAGTTGTTTTTTTCCCAAACTTATGTTGACATTTACATTGTTTAGAATATATCATATAACGCGTCATGATCATCCTGTGTTTATAAAGATCAGAGTTAAGTAATATTCCTTAAGGTTAAGTTACTTCAACTATTCACGTGGACCTAATATGATGGCCTACATGGTCACCTATGGCCAGTGTGTGTGTCCGCTAAGTAGGGGTAAAGGAATACTTTTTATTGTTATAATAATGTAAATTAATTTACACATAATAATATTATCACTTTCATATAAGACGTCATTTACATTCATAAGATATTCCAATATACCTAAAGCAGGTTACGTTACGTTACGTTACGTTATGTTATGTTTTGTATGAAGCTTTTCATTTGTATGTATTACTGTAAGGAAAAAATGACAATAAGTGTTAAATTTAATACAAATGTAAACTAAAGTGTAAAAAAATCAGAAGGAAAAATGACAATAAAAATTGGATTGTCGGCCATTTACTTGGTAACACCTTTTGTATTAACCGATACGTGATGCCTTAATGAGCTTTAAGACACTGGTGCCGTTCTCACTGTAAGGCTGCTATAATTCTCTGACGCTGTTGTACACAACCGACTTGGTTGTTCCCACGGGTGTAGAGATGAACCAATGGCCTCCAGGCTGCTGGCACGAGGAACAACATTGATGGCCATTAAAAATTTAGATTGTTTAGGCCGAAATACTTTTAGTTACGAAACACTGTTAGCATGTATTGGCAAGGGCAGCCCGGAACCGTCAGGAACTCCGCCGATTGGATCCCATAGGCCACCCTTCTTCGCCAATCTCCTTAGGTGCTGAGGCAACTGGGGGTCTTCAGGACTCCGCCGAGAGGGCCAGAACAGCCGTCCTCACGCCCCCAAGGAGTGATGCTAGCGAAGGTCCCGCTGGACCCCCGAGTAAAGTTGAGACTTTTCCTCTATTTCTCTTTAAGACAGAGAGGCAACACTGGCTAGTGACGCTAAGAGTATCTTCTGTCATATCTTGATATATTATTACTTATTTTATAGTGTCGTCCACAACACATTTAGACTTTGGTGTTTGTTTCTGTGAGTTAAGGAGATACAGTGAGTCAACCTGAGACGTTTGTCAGCTGATGCACAAGTTTTGAATTATGATCACAAGTACTCATATTTCATTATTTCTATTATCCTCGCTGGGTGGGAGATATAAACTAATGTTATAGTTATAGGCACCAGTAACTCATGTAATGTTATCGGTATACAGTCCCCAGTAACTTATTAACATATTCTTCACATTTTTTTTTTACGGGATTAGTCAGGTCACAGGTCAATGACCCACATCAGGGCCTGGGGGGCGAAAATATAATAATAATAATAATAATAATAATAATAATAATAATAATAATAATAATAATAATAATAATAATACAGATAAATATTATATGTATGTTGCGTTGTCAAAGTAAAAGAAACAATTGTGACCTGCAATTGTGTAAAAATGAGGCAGAAAGTCAATAAGAAATGTGACGTAGATGTTTCATATTTATATACAGTCAGCATAATGAAGTGATGATCTTCACGGCCAGGAGGAGTTGTGCTGAAAGCCCGACGGTGTGCTCAGTGTCTTCCAGGAGCAGTATGATAGTGTGTAAGTTGGTGGATGATAAAGTGGCAACACACTGTAGGAGCCTCCTGAGGGATCCTCCACGTAATAAATGGTGAGTTATTGACGTGGGTCTTGTGTGTGTGTGTATGTGTGTGTGTGTGTGTGTGTGTGTGTGTGTGTGTGTTTGTGTGTGTGTGTGTGTTTTTGTGTGTGTGACCTGTGGTGAAATGGTCAGCATCCTGCCCGAGTTCGATCCTCGGGCAGGGTGAAACTATGGGCAAGTTTCTTTACGCCATTTGCCTCTGTCTACCCAGCAGTAATTGGTACCCTGGATGTTAATCGATTTGCGGATCGTGTTCCGGGGTAATGGTTAGCCAGTGCAGTTGGCGAGCTGTCCAGTCTTCTCGGACTATTCCTTGACACTGGGTCATGCAGCTCATTAACTTAGGGTGAGGTAGTTGTGTTGGCGACAGCTTCTACACTTTAACAAATTCACGCCTAGGAGGCCCTTGGGCCGGCCATCCTCGATTTCGAGGGGCTTCCATTATTATGTGTGTGTGTTTGCTATATAATCCACTATGGATGTGGTAATCATTATTTTACTTGGACTGATGGATGACACGTAGGAGTGGATGTCGTCGCTCTATATGCGCCGGATGAATGTTGGAGGAGGTGACGACGGGTAGCATGAATAAGCTGGTTTACATTCTACCTTACCTATCATGCCTATGGCGACTGTATCCTGCCTACTGCTCGTATCACGGTGATAGCATGCCAGGTTTGTATAATCTAGCATGGAATGGCGTACAAATAAAGAGATGAACATTTAATATACGATATAATGGACGTTACTAGTGAGCTTTGGGTATTACAAGTGGCTGGTACAGGTCGATGGTGATAGTATAGTCAGTAACCATAATTTCTGGCCCATCCACAGGTCGAGCGTAGTGTGGGTAGAGGTCCTTGTGGACAGCGGCTCACTCAGTAGCAACTCACACACCAACACAGCATAAGACCCTTGAATACTTATCACCAGTCGTCCAGGTCATACCTCCTTTTACTCTGAATATAAGGTAACTTTTACTACTCCCACTAACGTGAAATAAATAAATTATAATTTATGTCTACTGGAGCAGTAACATGTCCACTACCCACCAGTAAAAGGACACAGCATCAATTTGGGAATATGTCTGAGGCCAACGCAGGAGTATCTGGTGATGTCCCGCACTACATGATCTTGTCAGGGCCACAGTACAGCAGCAGGCCAAGTCTCATGCTATATGTTAACAGATACAGTCCTCTGATACACTGAACACACCGTCGGGCTGTCAGTACCACTCCTCCTGGCCGTGAAGATTATCACCTCATTAGCTGCCTGTTTATAAATATTAAACTATGAAACATCTACACCACACCTCTAACCAGTGGTAATTAATGTTAATATTACTTATACCATAATGTGAAGCATCCGGCAATAAGTTACTCGGGACTACAAGCCTTATAACATTACATGAATTACTGGGGACTATATGCCTATATACTTTATATAAGTTACTTAGGACGATATAACTATAACATTAGTTTATATCTCCCACCCAGTGAGGATAATAGAAATAATGAAATATGAGTACTTGTGATCGTAATTCAAAACTTGTGCACCAGCTGACAAACGTCTCAGGTTGACTCACTGTATCTCCTTAACTCACAGAAACAAACACCAAAGTCTCGGTGTGTTGTGGACGACACTATAAATTAAGTTATAATATATCAAGATATGACAGAAGATACTCTTAGCGTCACTAGCCAGTGTTGCCTCTCTGTCTTAAAGAGAAATAGAGGAAAAGTCTCAACCTTACTCGGGGGTCCAGCGGGACCTTCGCTAGCATCACTCCTTGGGGGCGTGAGGACGGCTGTTCTGGCCCTCTCGGCGGAGTCCTGAAGACCCTCAGTTGCCTCAGCACCTAAGGAGATTGGCGAAGAAGGGTGGCCTATGGGATCCAATCGGCGGAGTTCCTGACGGTTCCGGGCTGCCCTTGCCAATACATGCTAGCAGTGTTTCGTAAGTAAAAGTATTTCGGCCTAAACAATCTAAATTTTTAATGGCCATCAATGTTGTTCCTCGTGCCAGCAGCCGGGCCCACGATCACTTGTTACCATCTATACCACTTACAGATTGATCATAATTTCATAATTGAAAGAAAATGAACTACTGCTACGCTTCAGGATTCACTTCCCTTAAGAATGACGTTGCATTAAGACACATAAAAATAACTACTTTGTATTATAATAATAAGCCACCTTTTATTGTCTGTTGTCACTCTTAGTTGTTAATGGCACCTGACACCTTAATAGTACAGCAGTCTGATATGATGAATTACCTGTAGGGGTCATAAATATGCCCGGCTCTACAGTGTATAGCATCATGACTTGTTTTATTAGTACATGGGATATTTCTCAATGTATGTGGATAAAATTTGGAACTTGTATTATATGAACTAATGAACAAATTCTCATCTTTCAGTTTTTGTAATATAAACAATGAGATTCCTTAGACTAGGTACAAGTAAAAAATAAAATATTTTCCTCTCCTTTGGTACGATTGTATATATCAATTGAATATTAAAACGCGTTATGTTATGACTCATAACATATTGTTGCTCATAAGTTATGAGCAACGATAGGTTACTGTTTCACTGACAATAATTTGACTTAAGATACAATAATTTAAAATAAGGGATTTTCAACAGTCTATTGATTACTGAACCGTGTATATCAAGTTATCTCAAGAACCTAGAGTATGGCGCCTCCCTCACTACTCTCTGAAACAGCTTCAGTAAGTAAGGCTGAAGTTCAGATGCGAACTTTCAAGAGTTCTGTGTAGTATTGTACATTAAGCTGTGGTTTGCACACACTGTCCTGCCAGGAGCCTTGAGTATCATACGCGTACTGTACACACATTAATTTTGTTTTGCTAACTATCAGTATGTAATTTCAACCTAACCTAATTATCAATGAGTTACTTAACCTAACCTAATATAACCTAAGCTGCTTATGCCAACCCAACATAACCTAAGAAATCGACCCAACAAAACTATCATGAAATAATTCAACCTAACCTAACCTAACCCAAGCTCATATTTGTCTCCGGCTGAAGTATACCTGACCACCTTTATGTCGTCCCATTAGGAAGCTGATGAGTCTGTGTTATATTTGTTCCTCATTACAAAACGAAATAAATCTTTAAATAATGTTACAGCGGACGACACACACCTATTGCTGTGTTTGGTGACGTGTTGGTTAATGGTGACATGTTGGTTAATGTTGACTCGTAGGTTAATGGTGACGTGTAGGTTAATGGTGACGTGTAGGTTAATGGTGACGTGTAGCATAAGAATAAAGTGCTGGTTAATGGTGACGTGTAGGTTAATGGTGACGTGTAGCATAAGAGTAAATTGCTGGTTGATGGTGATGTGTTGGTTAATGGTGACGTGTTGGTTTATGTTGACCTGTTAGTTAATGGTGACGTGTTAGTTAATGGTAACGCCTTGGTTATTCGTGACGAGTTGATGGTTAATGGTGACGTGCTGGCTAATGATGACGTGTTGGTTAATGATCTTCCCACTTCATTTTGCTAAGGGTCAAGACTCGTGTTCCTGCCTCACTTCCAACCTACACCGCCTCACTCACCCCTCTGGCAGGTAACACACTCTGGTCCCACAACCCTCTGGCAGGTAACACACTCTGGTCCCGCACCCCCCCTGGTAGGTAACACACTCTGGTCCCACAACCCTCTGGCAGGTAACACACTCTGGTCCCACAACCCTCTGGCAGGTAACACACTCTGGTCCCACAACCCTCTGGTAGGTAAAAAAATAATAACACTTAGTAAATATTTGTTAATGTTAGGTTAAGTTAGTTTAAGTTTTCTATTTCACAATTCATTAATACCGAATATGATGAAGTACATGATCGCCGATGGCCAGTTAGAAGCTTAAAATAATACATAGAGGTTATCGAAGTTAGGCAGTTATCCCTGTTTAGTTTAAGCTTTTACAAATCATCAATCGTTTTTGTTAAATAGAGATAACTTTTTCTTTTTATTATTACAATTTAATATTAATTCGTATATTGTAAGATTTTGTATATTTCTTTTCAGCCCTTGCTTACTGCCATATGATGTTTAATTTATACTTTAAATAGGTTAGGTTAGGTTTGGTCAGGTCAGGTTACATTTTGTATGAAGGTATTCATTTATTTGTACATTTATGATCTACAGGATCGTTTATGGCCGGTGAAAAGTTTCCCAAAAAGAGAAATACCTAGAATTTATCACTAATCGTCAATTATGCATATTTAGTGTAACATATAGTATATATTCCGTTTATATTTGTTTGTTTTCATATTATTTTAGTCAATTATTTGGTGACATTAAATTACAATAAGTAAATATTATTAAAAACAACACTGAAAAACACACAAGTGACTTTGTAACATATAATTAGGTCAAGATAATAATACCAATACGACGTGCTGGTCAATCTCCGAAAGAGTTGTCCGGGGGTCTAGCTAACCTCTGGTCGGGGCTTGACCAGCACGAAAAAAAACAAAAATTATTTTGGTGATACGTGGTGTAATGGTCAGCATGCTCGACTTTTAAGCGAGTCGACCCGAGTTCGATTCCCAAGCAGGGTAGGACTGTTTTTTTTTTTTTTTTTTTTACGTCATTTGTCTCTGTCGACCCAGCAGTAATTAGCGACCTGGATGTTAATCGATTAGTGGATTGTGATCTGGATAATGGTTAGCCAGTGCAGTTGGCGAGTTGTCCGATCTTCTCGGATTATTCCTTGACACTAGGTCATGCAACTCGTTAACTTACGGTGTGGTAGTTGTGTTGACTATAGCTTCTACACGTTAAACAAATTCACGCCTTGGGCCGGCCCATCCTCGTACACGAGGGGCAACCATTATTATTCCGTGATTAAATGTTATAAGTATATACTGCAGTTAGTCTATAGTATAAAAGACAAAGAATATCAAAATATATATATTTAGTTCCAGGGTTTATTTAGTTATTTATTACTTGCACTTATTACTGGTATTTGTTTTCCTCTCTTCTGTATAGTTTAAATCTTTACTGTTGTTTTGTGTAACTTTAGATTTAATTATTTTTCTCCGAAACTTACGTCTTTTACATTTTTTTCAGAATACATCATAATATCATATCACCCATGATGATTATCCTGTATGTAAAACGAAAAAAAATGATAACACTTAGTTAATATTTGTTAGTGTTAGGTTAAGTTAGTTTAAGTTTTCTATTTCACAATTCATTAATACCTAATATGATGAAGTACATGATCTCCGATGGCCAGTCAGAAGCTTAAAATAATACATAGAAGTTATCGATATTAGGCAATTATCCCTGTTTAGTTTAAGCTTTTACAAATCATCAATCGTTTTTGTCAAATAGAGATAACTTTTTGGTTTTATTATTACAACTTAATACTAATTCGTATATTGTAAGATTTTGTATATTTCTTTTCAGCCCTTGCTTACTGCCATATGATGTTTAATTTATACTTTAAATAGGTTAGGTTAGGTTTGGTCAGGTCAGGTTACATTTTGTATGAAGGTATTCATTTATTTGTACATTTATGATCTGCAGGATCGTTTATGGCCGGTGAAAAGTTTCCCAAAAAGATAAATACCTAGAATTTATCACCAATCGTCAATTATCCATATTTAGTGTAACTTTTTTTTTTTTTTTTACGGGAATTAGCCCACCCGGGGATAGGTCAAACGACCCACAAGGGAGCCTGGGGGGCGAAAAAAAAACCGGAAAGAAATTGTAAATATAGAAAAAAAGGTTATACTGAATTAATCTACACCACGAACATACCGGAAAACCAGCTTTTTAAAGTGAGACAGATTATAAGAGCATGGAAACACAGAAGAAGGCAGAGCACTCCACAGTTTGGCTGTGTGAGGAAAGGAGGAGGTACTATAACGGGTTATTCTCGTGTGACCGACATCCACAGAGAAACGGTGGGCACCGCGGGCAAGACGTGAGTTACGAACCCACGGCCTTGCCGGCGATACACAGGATGCCAAATCCACCGAACATTGCCCGTTAAAGTACCTGTAAAAGAGAGAGAGTGAAGCAACATTGCGGCGAAGAGAAAGGGAAGAGAGATTGTTGACTAAAGGAGGAGAGTTAATATGACGAAATGCCTTTGATTCCACCCGACCTAATAGTTGGACAGAAGAAGAGCCACCCCACATATGAGAGCAGTACTCCAAATTAGGACGAATGAATCCCTTATATACTTGGAGCAACTGCTCAGGAGTGAAGTAGCTGCGGCATCTGTACAGCATTCCCAACTTTCGGGAGGCAGCTTTAGTTATACTAAGGATGTGTGATTTCATGGACATATTGGAGGAAATGGTGAGGTCTAACATATTTATTTCAGAATTTGGGATTATGATAGTGTCCTGAAATGTAATTGGTGGGAGATCGTCTAATTCACAAAGTGTAATTGGTAAGTATAGAGTTTTATTACTATTGAACTTAACCAAGTTGTACCTCCCCATTCAGAGATGCTGCACAGATCCGCGTTGATAAAAGTAATGATATCAGTTCTAGAAACAGATCTAGTTTGAGAGTTAGAAGGAAGAGGAAAATGTGAGGAAGAGTAGAATCATCAGCGTAACAATGGATAGAATTAGTTGTAGTGTGAAGTAAATCATTAATAAAAAGAAGGAAGAGAGTTGGTGAAAGAACAGAACCCTGTGGGACGCCACTACTGGTAGAGAAAGAGCGAGAAATCGATCCCTCGACAACAACTGCCATGGATCGGTTCTCAAGGAAGCTAGAGATGAGAAAACAAAGTGGGGGAGAGAAACCAAAAGAGGGAAGCTTAGATAGCAAAGACTTGTGCCATACCCTGTCAAATGCTTTGGAGATGTCGAGAGCCACGTCAAAAGTTTCCCCATAATCCCTAAGAGAGGATGACGAAAGATGGGTGCAATAGGAGAGCAGATCACCAGTAGATCTCGCCTGGCGAAAGCCATACTAGTGATCCGACAAAAGAGAAAGGCGTTCAAGGTGACGGAGAAAATGGGAGTTCAAAATAGTTTCGAAAATCTTAGAGAGGGATGAAGTTAGGGCAATGGGGCCATAGTTAGAGGGATTAAAATGGTCACCCTTCTTCGGGATGGGCTGAACCAAGGCATGCTTCCAAGAAGAAGGAAAAGTTTGGATTTTGAGGCAAAGGCGAAACAGGCGAGCAAGCACAGAGGCCAGGGCTTCAGCACACTCCCTCAGAACACGAGGGGGTATTCCGTCCGGTCCTTGCGCCTTACTGACATCCAACCTGGATAACACACCGGCAACCCTGCGAGTGGAGATTATAGGAAAGTGCATAGGTTCAGTAGGAGGTGCAGGGGTAGGAGGGATAGAATGGGAATCGTCTAAGGTGGAATTAGAGGAGAATAAGGTGCCAAAGAGGTTGACTTTGTCAGCGGGGGAGTTGGCTATAGAGTTATTGGAGCGGAAGAGGGGAGGAAAAGAAGGCGTGCAGAAGTTGTTACAGATGTTTTTAGTTAAGGACCAGAAGGATTTACTAGAGGAAGAATTAGTCAGGACAGCGGTCTTTCTTTTAATAAAATTACTTGGAGTTCCGTTTATATTTGTTTGTTTTCATATTATTTTAGTCAATTATTTGTTGACATTTAGCTTACAATAAGTAAATATTATTAAAAACAACACTGAAAAACTCACAAGTGACTTTGTAACATATAATTAGGTCGAGATAATAATACAAATACCACGTGCTGGCCAAGCTCCGAAAGAGTTGTCCGGGGGTCTAGCTAACCTCTGGTCGGGGCTTGACCAGCACGAAAAAAAAAATTATATTTTTTATTTTGGTGACCTGTGGTCAGCATGCTCGACTTTTAAGCGAGTCGACCCGAGTTCGATTCCCGAGCAGGGTAGGACTGTTTTTTTTTGTTTTTTTTGTTTACCCTGGGGTAATGGTTAGCCAGTGCAGTTGGCGAGTTGTCCGGTCTTCTTGGATTATTCCTTGACACTAGGTCATGCAACTCGTTAACTTAGGGTGTGGTAGTTGTGTTGACTATAGCTTCTACACCTTAAACAAATTCACGCCTTGGGCCGGCCCATCCTCGTACACGAGGGGCAACCATTAATATTACTTGATTAAATGTTATAAGTATATACTGCAGTTAGTCTATAGTATAAAAGACAAAGAATATCAAAATATATATATTTAGTTCCAGGGTTTATTTAGTTATTTATTACTTGTACTTATTACTGGTATTTGTTTTCCTCTCATCTGTATAGTTTAAATCTTTACTGTTGTTTTGAGTAACTTTAGATTTAATTATTTTTCTCCGTAACTTACGTCTTTTACATTTTTTTCAGAATACATCATAATATCATATCACCCATGATGATTATCCTGTATGTAAAACGAAAAAAAATAATAACACTTAGTTAATATTTGTTAATGTTAGGTTAAGTTAGTTTAAGTTTTCCATTTCACAATTCATTAATACCTAATATGATGACGTACATGATCGCCGATGGCCAGTCAGAAGCTTAAAATAATACATAGAAGTTATCGATATTAGGCAATTACCCATGTTTAGTTTAAGCTTTTACAAATCATCAATCGTTTTTGTCAAATAGAGATAACTTTTTGGTTTTATTATTACATTATATTACAACTTAATATCTATTTGTATATTGTAAGATTTTGTATATTACTTTTCAGCCCTTGCTTACTGCCATATGATGTTTAATTTATACTTTAAATAGGTTAGGTTAGGTTTGGTCAGGTCAGGTCAGGTTACATTTTGTATGAAGATATTCATTTATTTGTACATCCTCCTACACTCATTTTCGTCTCCTAACTTCGTCTAACAATAACGTATAAAAGTTTCTGACCTGAAATGTATCGCCAAACTCCTTTAAGTTTGTCCCTGTGAAAGTTTCTAGCGACGAGGAATAAGTTTCAGAATATATCACTTGTGGGGGTACTGGTGTAACATTAATCGGGCACTTTTTTTCTACGAGAGTCGTATAAATACTTCTGATCAGGGAAGTTATTATCAAATTTTACAGGCTTAGCGAAGTAGAAGTTTATGTACTGAAGAACTTTTGAACTTGTCAGGACGCAAGAGAGGGAGGTATGTGTGTGTGAGTGTGACTGTAATGTTCCTGTATGTATTTACGCATGTGCACTCATGTATATTTGAACACATGAGATTATGTAGTGTTACTCTATACACTCGGGCAATAACATCATCCAGTAAGAGCCTTCACTGAGACTCACTGTATGATAGACTTTGATCCACACACTGTATCAGCAAATGTATTTATATGTTGATCCTGGACGGCTACGAGCCACCAGCGACCCTAAATCATATGGCCATTAAAGGTGTAATTTGTACACAGTAAACAGTCTAGTAAACTTATTTGAATGGACACCAAGTTTACCGTAATCATTCGTTTGAAACCCATTGAGTAGATCAGTGCACTTACATGCCTCTGGATGGAGTGTGTGTGTTATATGTGTTTAACCCCATGTACCAGTGTTGAGTTTAATGGATCACTGTTCCTGGAATGTATTTTGTTTTTACTGTAAAGCTGAAGTTTGTTTCCATACTATCAGATATTTTATTTCCTTATTCTTGATCATTCCTTTGCCAAATAAGTACATTGCGTCATCTACATAAATTGTGAAAGCTTCTGTAAACACGTTATTTTTCTATATATTTGCCTGGGATAGTATTAGCGCCAAGTTATTATTAATTTGTGTAGATGAGTACACTTTTAATATAAAAAATCCGCTGGTGCATTTATTATTTTCTTATGGCAAGAGTAAGGTACATATTTGTAACTTTGTGTATTATGTAGTTAACTATGTTTGAGGCATTAGTGCTTTACACCATGAAGTAGGTACAGCACATCATAAAACTTAAGCTTTCAGAAATTAAAAAACAAAAATAAGACATCCTTCCCTGCTGCCTTACACATACTGTGGCTCTAACTCTCCTGTCCGTTGTGATTTTCCACCCTGTCCGACCCTCCACTGTGTCAGCTGACGTGTTCAAACAAAAGAACGTCGGTTCCCGCAGTTACAGACATCAAAATCTAACCATCTATTATTCTTCATCACTTCAAACCTCATAGTTTTCAATTCAATTAGTTTCAATGATAAATTATAATTAAACCCTTTCTGCCAAGGAGTATAATTAAATTAAAAATATCGCAAAAGTTTCCAAACGAACACTGGCGCACAACCCTGGCGCCCACAACTTATAGCATCCACATCGATACCTTTTCCCGGGCTACCTACCTCTTCTCCCTAGCTTATTTCCTCACCAGGCAGGAGTCCTCCTCTCCCTACTACACCATAACTTCATAACCCAGGTATGTAATGTATCCTCGCTGGCACCAGAATAGGAAGCCCATGTTATTCTCCGTTAACCTCACAACTTGCCCAAACTCTAGCAGTTAGTCTCAGTGCGGTTATTCGGGCGACCAGACCACACACATGCCGCCGGCCGCCCAGCACCTGCAGGGAGAGCTATAAGGGAGGGAGGCAGTGAAACTCACTCTCAGGACTCTACAACACCCCCGGGGAGAGAGGCAGAGTTATAACCCTCACCCAGAACAGCTTACGTTTCTCCACGAATCAGATTTAGTTAGACAGCAGTAATGTGTAACACCTGGAGTTATTGTTATTATCAATTAGTTTAGAGTGTAATAACAGTAATTACAATTAACATGTATGCTTTAGAGAGACATTCTGTGTAGGACAGTGAGTGAGAGTTAGAATAAAGAACTATATTGTATTTTAATGATGGTGCTATATTGACGTTACCATTTGTTGAGCCTTAGGACAAAAAAAAAACATTTATTCTTACTAATCTTACGTAATTCAGTACAATGATTAGTAAATTAATAGTTGCCATTGAAATCACTGCACCGACATGTTTGATTGATTGATTGAAATAGACATGTCGTAATGGTCGCACAGTTAATTATTGGTATTTGGTAATTCTTAGGAACTTATGAGTATATGTAATAATAATTTTCAATGGGATCAAAATAAGGTTTCACAAATATTTTAATATTCAGGCGGTAGATATCTTTTAAGAGGTCTGGGTTTGAGAGGAGTGCATGGTGGTGGTCTCAGTGGGTCTGGGTATCGCAAGTTGTACGTCTGTTTGGTCCGGAATTTTAATTTATAATCATGGTAATGTAAATCCGTTGGTAGTTAGTACGTACAGTATATACCCATACTAGTTGGTAAATATTTCCGCTATTTTATTTTTAATAACACTAAACCTCCAGCCATCCATTAACTTGAAAATAGTCATAGTTGTATAAACACGACCAAAAGAATATCCTATTTGAAGTTTAGCCACTCAAGTGCTACCTGGGCGGGCAAGTCCTTAGATGATTCATAAATGTTAAAATTGCGAAGGATCTTGATCTCAACTTTTAAAAATCTCGATCTCGGGAAAAAAAAATAGATTTCTTGCTCAAGTAAAGTATGAGGAGTCACCCAGACCTTAGCCTAATTCTCTGGTAACACATAAGTAAACACACTAGAGCTATAGCCACAGTCAGGTAATAAAAATACTCTTTTTTGGGTTACATATAATATAAAATTGATAACGATTAGGTAAAAAAATTTTACTCTCATATTTTAAGTATATTTACTTTTTCTACTCCTTTAGGATCAAATAAATGTAAACATTCAAAGCCCGGAATAGAGGCAACCAACTGTCACCTTGTCAGTCTAAGATATCTGTTTTCAAATAGGGATTCAATTTTTGTTTTGTAAAGAAAAAATACTTTACGTTATTTAGTATTTCCTGATGAGCCCTTTAGTTTTAGGTTACATTAAAATATATAGAAAACAATTTGAGGATTATATTTGATATATTCTAATAGAACTTTATCTTTGTATATTAATCTTGGTAACACGTACAGATGTTTCATGGTAGTGATAATTTTAGTCTAAGTAAAATATCACGTGAAACAACATCTATTAAGCGATTACTCCACAACACAGATTTATCTCTACACGGTCATTATTCCTTTATCAAACTGGTGTTTTATTATGGATACGGGTTTACTCCACCCACTAGTTAACGAGGGCATAATAAGGTTAAAAACCTATAGAAGCTCGCCTGATGCTCAGTACATTCCGTGTTGTTGTAGCTAATGGTAATAATTTAACAAGATAAAGTCACTTAAGTCCGATGACCTGAATTAATCCAAATTTAAGTGTATTTCAAATGGGAAATAATATCAGGCATCCATAACCATGGAAATTAGAAGCTGTTTTGATTAGTAGTCCAGACCAGGTGTGTCCGTCACTGATGGCCTTATAGGTGATGGGAGGTTCGCCCACATACACATCAGTCAAAATGAAACTCACTGCGTGTACCGGATAGTTCCTCTCCATAATGATTTTTTTTAAGTATGTGTTAGTCATCGCGAAGTGAGTCTCATCATGTATACTTCCCATCTGTATTATTTTAAACTGGTTTATAGCCTGTGTCGGTGTCTACACTATCACTCTACTTCTCTACCAGAGCTTCTCAACTGGGGAACCACAAAGTATTTTCTAGAGGGTCAACGGATTGAAAACATAGATGGTCTTGGAGATGCCACGCGTTATAAAACAATTAATAAATACTTCTTCTTAATAAAGTTGATACAATTCTGAGAGAGTATTTCACTTCCTCATTTACCGACTTATTAAATTACTGTATGGTTATAATGGAATCATTTTATTGATAAAGTATATATATTCTTCATTGCTCTGCTTATTGTATTAGTATAAGAATAAATAAGTGACAAAGATATACAAGAGGAGTGAATTATTCATTATAAAATAGCTTTTATGCATTAACCAATACTGTATATTAAGAGAAGTGAAGCTGTAATATATAAGCACCTTACAAACTTTATATAACAGAAACACCGTGACCTTACGGGGGGACTGACCATCAGGTTCTGCTGGTTCTGGGTACAAGTCTGAACAAATTTTCCGATGTCTCTTTGTTTAAGTTAAATTTCCCCCAAAAAATAATAGTTTAACAAATCTCTTTTAGCTTAAACAATCCAACATTTCAGGTTTAATTATAAATCAGATCATAATGTCAGTGTTTACATGTACACAAGAGTTGAGGCGTTTTCTTGTGTTGATGACAGCAGCACAATCTCGGGTGCCAGTGACGTCGGCCTATGGTAAATTCGGCCAAGTAACCTCGGCCCGCATCCAGTGGTAACCTCGGCCCGCATCCAGTGGTGACCTCGGCCCACATCCAGTGATAACCTCGGCCCACATCCAGTGGTGACCTCGGCCCACATCCAGTGATAACCTCGGGTCACATCTAGTGGTAACCTCGGCCCACATTCAGTGGTGACCTCAGCCCATTTTAGTGATATCGTCCCATCATAATATTGGCCGAGATCACCATCAATAATTTTCTTTGGTAATAGTTAAGCCATATGA